>NC_134788.1:40283106-40305606 GCF_046742065.1 Oratosquilla oratoria
AGGAGGAAAGCTGTTAAGAGCAGTCAAGAGTTTTTACGAGAGTAGTAGAGCCTGTGTCAGAATTAGAAATGGAGAGAGTGAGTGGTTTGAGTTAAAGGTAGGACTTCACCAGGGATGTGTTATGTCGCCTTGGCTGTTCAATTTATACATGGATTGGGTGGTGCGAGAGGAAAGTGAACGGGTAATGGGCCAGGGATTAGAAATAGTTAAAGAAAATGGAGAAATATGTGAGATAAGCCAGTTGTTATTTGCTGACGACAGTGCGCTTGTGGCAGGAACAGAGAAGGAATTAAGGAATCAAGTGACAGAGTTTGGGAAGGTTTGCGAAAGAAGAAAGTTGAAGATAAGTGTGGGTAAAAGTAAGGTGATGAGATGTACAAAGGGAGAATGTTGCAACAAAGTGGAAGTGATAATTAAGGGAGAGAGACTGGAGGAAGTGGATAGCTTTAGAAACTTGGGTGCGAGTGTGGCGGGAAGGGAAGGAGTGGAGGTAAAGGTAGAATGTAATGTAGATCGAAAGAAGCAAGTAAATGCCTTCGGGGATTAAAAAGTGTAATGAGAAATAGACATTTAGGAATGGATTCTAAGATGAGATTGTATGAAGGAGTGATTGTGCCGACAGAACTATATAGGGCAGAAACATATAACTTAAGAGAGGAGTTTGAATGCAATGAGATGTGGGAGTAAAATACATTACCTTTTCAGATATGAGATGGCCTAAAACAAGGATTACAAAGGATTACAAAGGCGGAGCAAGCCGACAGGAGACCTTTTGGTCCATATCTAGGTCGGATGCGAAAAAATCATAATAATAATAAAATAAAATAAAAGTCATAATAATTATAAAATAACAAGTAAAAAATATAATAATGTAAATAGCAAATAAAATACATAAATAAATGCATAGGTAGTTAAATGATAAACAAACAGGTAAATAGTAAATAATAATAAATTGACATATAACTAATAATAAATGAAATTCAAACAGACAAATGATAACAAAACAAAAACAAATAATATAAAATAAATTATAATCATTACAGCATCTTGCTTAGGTGTTTATCTAAATGATTCTTAAAGCTTCGAACTGAACTACATTGTACTACCTGTGCAGGAAGTTTATTCCATTCATTAACTACACAGTTGGCAAAGTTGTTTCTACCTACTTCCAAATTGAATTTATTTCCGGGCAGTTTGAGACCATTGTTTCTTGTCTGATTCTCATTCAATGTGAAAATTTTGTCACTTTTGATGTTGTCAATTCCCTTTAGAATCTTAAAGACCTGTATCAAGTCACCTCTGAGTCTACGCCTTTTTAGGGAAAACAGATTCATATGTTTTAGTCGATTTTCATATGATTTATTTTTGATATTTGGAATCAGTTTTGTGGCTCGCCGTTGTACTTTTTCCAGTTTGTCAATGTCTTTAATGAGATTGGGTGGCCATATGGAAACAGCATATTTCAAATGTGGGCGAACTAACGATTTATATAGCTTGTTAATGAGTGATGGACTTTTGAAATCAAAAGATCGCGCAATCAGTCCTAGAATCTTATTTGCTTTCTCAGAGGCTGAAATATACTGCTTGGATGATTTGAGGTCGTTACTGATAATTACTATCCACTTTTGTTAACGAATTTCCAAATAACTTGTAATCGTACTTACTGTTATTTTTACCTATGTGCATTACCTTGTATTTACTTGTGTTAAATTTCATTAGCCACTTTTCAGACCATTGCTGTAATCTATCTAAATTTTCTTGAATATCTAATTGGCTTAAATGATCATTTACCATTCCACACAGTTTTGTATCATCAGCAAATTTGGAAACAGTAGATTTTAGTCCATGGTCTATATCATTTATATATACTATGAATAGAAGTGGCCCAAGAACGGAACCCTGAGGAACTCCACTTGTAACATTTTTCCATCTAGAAGTTTTTCCATTTAAAACAACTCTCTGTTTTCGACCATTCAACCAATTACTAGTCCAACCTAATAGGCTACCACTTATTCCGTGTAAAGCTAATTTAATAAGTAGTCTTTCGTGTGGGAAAAAAATCAGAGGTAGTATGAATGGGAGAGACGAAGGAAAAATATTGGAAGATATAACCTTAAAACTATTACCGCATGCTGACGACGTTGACAACATGATAGAGAACCAAAGAAGCTGCAGAAAGTGTTGGACTCAAGATCAATGAGAGCAAGAGAAAGGTAATGAAGATAGCAAGAGAGTCTAATTTGCAAGAAAGGGTACAGATTACGGGGATGGACATAGAGAGTGTTAAATATTTTAAATACTTAGGGGTAAAGGGGTAAAGGAAGTGGAAGCCAGAATCGGAGCAGGATATTGATGTTATTACAGCCTAATATAAAAAAGGTCAATACCATGAACAACAAAACTGAGACTGTACAACTCAATAGTGAGACCAGTCATATTGTACGGCTGCAAAACATGGGTCCTTACGAAAGCTATGGAGAAGTTTTAGGTTCTTAGAAATAAGATTTTACGGAGAATTTTAGGACCAAAGGTAAGAATGGAGAATAAGACATAACTGGGAAATTCGAGAACAGACAGAACAACCCCATATTAAAAATGTAATAAGATTAAAAAGATTGAAATGGGCAGGACATGTTGCAAGTATGCAAGAAGATAGATGGTCAAAGAAAGTGCTCAATAGTGGAGTGCGTGGAAGACGACCACTTGGACGACCTAGAAAAGACTGGAGGAGATGCGTTGAAGAAGATGTGCAGATATGCAGAATAAAACTAAGGGAATGGAAGGAGGAGGTGGCACAGGACAGAAAGACATGGCGAGACGTTTCAAAAGCGGTTATGGATCACCAAATGGCCCGAAGACCAACGGAGTAGAAGTAAGAGTATGGATGATGTTGTGATGCATGAAAGGGAGTGGGTGGGGGATGGGGGTGAGGGAGTATGTGTGAATGATGTTTTTACGCAGCCCGAAGGAAATTCTCCCCGTCTTCTCTTTTTCTGCATGTTGGGATTAGAAGGGGGGTCGCCGATTAAATGAATCGGCCTTGCTGTGGATGTGCTGTGTCCTAATACACTGTTTCTGACCCAGGGCAGTGGGCGAGATGCAGGGACGACCCGTCATCCAGGAGGAGCCAAGATAAGTGGGAGGGAGAGAGGGGTTGGGGGTTGGGGGTTGGAAGTGGAGTATGTTGGGGATGGAATGGGTGGGAGTGGATTTTATGCCTTTGTTCTTTGGCTACCTCCCTTGTAAAGGGGAAATAGCTATTGGTACGTATATGTATACATGTATGTATGTATGTATGTATGTATGCATGTATGCAGGTGTGTGTGTGTGTTTATTACATCAAACATCAACTATTCTAATCGAGCAGAATTATTTATTGTTTTCATTTCTTGTTTGGAGCTAGAATATAAAGATTTTTGCCATTTGGAGAGATGACCCGTATTGCGAAAAGGTATGATATGTACGGGTTGGTTCATTGATTGACAATCTGAAAAAACGGACTTATATTCGCATTTATTTGCATACGAAAATAATATTCCTTTGATTCCTTGACTTTAGTAGAATTTTTCATTCATTACACGATTGCACCACAACCAAAGATCAACAACCACGTCGACGTCACTCAGGTCAGTTGAGCAGTAGTCGTCACTCAGGTCAGTTGAGCAGTAGTCGTCACTCAGGTCAGGTCAAACCGGGTAGCTGCTTCAGTTAGCGATATGGCGAGTGAATGTGTCACTGTGTTCAGCGCCGAAGAGGTACAATCTCTACTTAGTAGAATTGAAGCCTTGGAGGATGCTGTTAAGTGCCTTAAAGAGGAGAATCGAGTTCTCCGCTCGAAGGCCCATGATACGGAAGGCAATATTAGCGATGAGCATGGATGGAATACGGTGAGAAATAAGATGCGGAAAAGTGGAAAAAAGTCCTCACCAGCCCCACTGAAATGCAATAACTCGTTTCAAGTGCTGGCAAATCTGCAGGAAGAAGGAACTAATGAAATCCAAGAGAAGAAGGAAAGGCCAGACGCTGGATCCCTGCCCACAGGTAAGATTTTGGTAGTAGGAGACAGTCAAGTGAGGTATTTAGACAGGGTTTTCTGCGACAAAGATAGGAAGCATAGGACGCAGGTGTGTTTCCCCGGCGCGGGCATAGGTGATGTTAGAGATAGGATTGAAGAGTGTCTAGTAGGGGAAGGTAAGGACCCAGTAGTTTGCTTAAGTGCCGGAGGAAATGATATAGGTAAGGTAGGGAGTGAGGAATTATTTGCGCGGTACCGAGATGCGCTAGACAAGATCAGAAATAGGGGAGGTGTTCCTGTAGTATGTGGAATCCTTCCGAGGCGTAGAGTTGGAGGCATGTGGCATTCCAGGGCTATTGCAATGAATTGCAGGTTGGCAAAACATTGTAAGGCTAATGGATGGGCATTTGTCGACAACTGGGACCGCTTTTATGGTAAGAATCACCTATACACAAGGGACGGAGTGCACTTGTCTCCCAAAGGATTTCGGCTCCTTGCTGAATCCCTTGAGCGAGAAGTAGGCATCCTACAGGGTTTTTTCGGGTAGATTATGTGGGAGTAGGGGGGGAAGTATCGGAATATAGTTTAGGAAATAGAAACAACTTAGAGGACTGTACAAAAAATCACCAAAGCAGGTGGAGGGAAGATAAACTTAAAGTTTACTATACAAATAGTAGGAGCATAATTAACAAAATTGATTTGCTGCGAGGTAAAGCATGCGTAGAAAATTTCGATATTATAGCCCTTACTGAATCCTGGATCAACATGGCTGATAAACATTTCCTTCCGGAAATCGAAATAGAAGGATATAAGTTTTTTCATAAGGATAGGGTCGGCAGGAATGGGGGAGGTGTAGCACTTTTCGTTAAAAATACATTAAACTGTATTATCAACAATTCGATTAAGGAAGAGGACTGTACGGAATCTATTTGGGTAGAGATTATAGGCAAGAATAAGAAAGTTATTATTGGCGTCTTGTATAGACCTCCTAACCTTAGCATTGAGCAGACTGATTCCCTAATTCATGAAATTCACAGAGCGTCCCAGTACAAAAACGTTGTAATCATGGGAGATTTTAACTATAGAAACATTGACTGGGAAACTTTAATAGGAGATCATGAAGCGAAAAAATTCCTAGATGTGGTGCAGGATAATTTCCTAAAACAAATGATTACCGATCCTACGAGGGGACAAAATACCCTGGACTTAATTCTAACAAATAATGAGCACCAAATTAGCAGCATAATAGTGGGCGATAGTCTAGGCTTTAGCGATCATCAAGAAATAAGATTTAATATTATTTGGGAAAAAATAAAAAGTACAAATAACGTTCAAGTACCAGACTTCAGGAAAGCAAACTTTGACAATATAAAAACCTATTTGAAATTGAATACGAAAAACAATCCGGACGTTTCAAACATTCTTGATTCTCGTTGCGGGGCTGATAGTCAGAAGTGGGTCAAGGAGGATACGCGTACCTTGGGTCAGGTCTGGGTCAAGGAGAGAAATACGCATACCTTAGGTCAGGTCTGGGTCAAAGAGAGTGATGCGCGTGCCTTGGGTCAGGTCGATTCGGGGCGACGGCCCAAAAATCAGGTCAGTACTTTGGATGAGATGTATAGCAATCTGGCAGGTCTAATTATTAATGCACAAAACACATTTATCCCCCTAAAGTCAATACGGAAAAATTGTAATACTCCCAAATGGATGACGGACAGATTGAAACATGAGATCGGAATTAAAAGAGGACTTTACGTAAAAATAAAAAACGGGGAATCACACCTTAGATCAAGATATAACAAAATGGCAAAGCTGGTTAAAAGGAATACACGTTCAGCGAAACGTAATTATGAAATCAAGGTTGCCAGTCAAGCAAAATCCAACCCAAAGGGTTTCTTTCACCTCTATAGAACAAAAAATAAAGAAAGAATAGGACCAATTAAAAACGATGAAAATGTCATGATAGAATCGGAAGAAAAAATGAGTGAGGAGTTTAACAATTATTTTCTATCGGTGTTTACTAATGAGAGGTTAGATAAAGTACCTGACTGCGATCCGATTTTCAGAGGGGATGAAGAAAATAGCCTAACTAATATCAGCATTAGTAAAGAAGAAGTTATCAAGCAGATTGACAGACTTAAAGCTACAAAATCTCCGGGTCCGGACGAAATTTTTCCAAGAATGCTTAAAGAGTGTAAATTTGAAATCTGCGACCAGTTAACTGAAATATTCAATAAATCGGTAGACACTGGTTCTGTTCCAACTGCTTGGAGGCAGGCAAACGTTGTTCCTGTTTTTAAGAAGGGAGATAGATCGACCATATGCAACTACAGGCCAATCAGTTTGACATCGGTTATAGGAAAAATGCTTGAATCAATAATAGTAAATAGACTCAGAGAACACATTGAAGGGCATAATTTAATTCGTGATTCACAGCATGGTTTCTCCAAAGGTAAGTCATGCGTGACTAATCTTCTATCCTTTTACACTAAGGTATATAAGGCGTCAGACAACAATGAAAATTACGATGTTATTTACCTTGACTTTAGCAAAGCGTTCGACAAAGTGCCACACCAGAGACTACTAAATAAAATCAAAGCCCATGGCATAGGAGGAAAAGTGTTAGAATGGATTAGAGCTTGGATTAGTAACAGAAAACAGCGGGTCACCATAAATGGAATAAAATCTAGGTGGGGCAATGTTACTAGCGGGGTCCCCCAGGGCTCGGTTTTGGGTCCCTTATTGTTCATTATGTATATAAACGACTTAGACGATGGGTTAAATAGTGATGTTAGTAAGTTTGCGGACGACACTAAAATAGGACGCCTAATTAGGTCAGGAGAAGACGCCCAGATTCTGCAGGATGATCTTAATAAACTGTTAACATGGTCGGTGAAATGGCAAATGAACTTCAATATCTCTAAGTGTAGCGTGTTAAACGTAGGGCTACACAACCCCGAAAATAGATACAACTTAGATGACACGTTTTTAGAAAAATCTGAGTGCGAGAGGGACTTGGGAGTTCTGGTGAGTCCGGACCTTAAAACCAGGAAGCAGTGCATTAGCGCCAGAAATAAAGCAAACAGTGCATTAGGCTTCATTGCTAGGACGGTAACGAATAGAAGTGCAGAGGTAATTATTAAACTCTATCTAGCGATAGTTAGACCCATCCTTGACTATGCGGTACAGTTTTGGTCTCCGTCCTACAGAATGGACATAAATTCACTAGAATCAGTACAGAGAAGAATGACCAAAATGATACAAGGACTCGGAAATTTGCCTTACGAAGAGAGGCTTAGGCACCTAAACTTACACTCTCTGGAAAGACGCAGAGTGCGGGGTGATCTAATAGAAGTGTTCAAGTGGATCAAAGGCTATAACAAGGGTGATGCAAGCAAGGTCATCATAATAAAACAACAGGGCAGGACTCGCAGTAATGGGTATAAACTGGACAAATTTAGATTTAAGAAGGAAATAGGCAAGAATTGGTTTACAAATAGGGTGGTCGATGAATGGAATAAACTTAGTAACCACGTAGTAAGGGCTGAAACTATCAGTTGTTTTAAAAAACGATTAGACAACTTTATGGATGGGGACGACAGGTGGTGATGGATACGGAGCTGCCTAGTGTAGGCCTTATGGTCTTTTGCAGTCTCCTTTATTTCTTATGTTCTTATGTTCTTATGACTGAGTCCAGTGGCGGCGTCAGGGGGTGGGGGTGGGGTGGGGGGGGGGGCTTGTTTACCCCCCCAAAAAAGCGGCCAGCCCCCCCATTAGCCCCCCTCAACTGAAGTGAGCAAATTGAAAATTTAAAACACTCATTGAAATAATTTTATTAAGTGGAATTTTTAATTGCCAGGGCTAAAGATTTGTCAGCCATCAGTGCTAGCCCAACCATTAACCCCCTCCCCTTCTGAAATGAGGATAATATATGTGTATTATCATATTACTATTAGCCCCCCCAAAAATTTGCTCAGCCCCCCCTTAGCCTCCCCAACTAAAAATTCCTGGCGCCGCCGCTGACTGAGTCTATACTTCCATAGGGGTCAGTAGGACGCGTGAGCAACTCGAGCTTTTGGAACGCCGCCCACTGACAGATCGATAGCTCCACTTAACCGACATTAGGAAATGCCCAAGGTCAAACACTTGTGTCTTCTCTCCCTAGAAAAAAGATACATATACATACATATATACACATATAAATACATACATGCACACGCACACACACGCACACACGCACACACACACACACACACACACACACACACACACACACACACACACACACACACACACACACACACACACACACACACACATATTTATATATATATATATATATATATATATATATATATATATATATATATATATATATATATATATATATATATAGTAATGTGTGTGGGTGCCTACGCGCGTGCGTGATCTATACGCCCCCCTAAAATAAAATTAAAAAATGGGAGAAGGACCTATCTGTGGGCGTCGTCAGCGAAGAAGCGGCGAGCTCATAGACTCAGTAGGAGGAGGAGGAGGTAGGCACTGACTAACGAACGTCGGCGACCCGAGTCCGCCAGCGCCTGCTGCCTGCACCAGAATGAAAAGCCACACAGAATCCCTCCACCTCCTCCTCCCCACCGTAGTTCACGATCAGATGCGTTGGCTCCACAACCTTGAGACATTTGGCGCCAGGCAAGGCTTGACTCACCGATCCGATGACGAATTGTATGAGGCTGGTAGAAAAGCTGGTAGAAAGTAGGGTAGAAGAAAGGTGCTACATTTTATGGGTTAGGTGTTTATGAAACGTGTATATAAAACAATAGAGTGAGTGACTTGCTTAAGTTTGCTTTCCGTTTTGTGTATGTATAAGAATTCATATTTGTAAACAATGGCCGGCGGCTCGAATGAATTGCTGACATGGCATGATTTGTAACCTAAGTGAGATATGCAGATATTTGAGATTATTTAAGTAAACAATATTGCCATATAGATTAGTAACAGCCCATCTGATTGGTGAAAGGCTGGGGGAGGAGAAAATTCAATTGGTTTACGATTGTAAGATCACACTTTTTGGGGGATCTTAAGCATAAAGTTAAGGATCATTGGACTAAAGAAATAATTACGCCCTTGCAAAGTTCACGTAGAATTTGCCCCCGGGGATTCCTTTGGAGCGCGATGTATACAAATTAAAGGAAGAAAGATACAAAAGGAAAAACTTGATATTTAATTCTCCCAAACAGAAGAATTTACTGAAGTAAGAGAAAGAAGACTATCTATGAAAAGATCATTGCTTAAACGAAACAACAGTTCAGAACTTGATAAGTTGGATGACAACAAGGGGGAGAATGTGACAGAAATGAACGAAAAGGACAAAAGTCAGTGAAACGAGTCATTACTACTAGATAATTAAGTAACTTTAACCAGTGCATGTTACTGTATATTTACAATGAGAAAGCAAAGCAAGGTTTGTATCACTAATCCTTTTCATATGCTTGCATCTTCTCTCAGCTATAAGACGGATGAGTCCTTATTATCTTTTGCAACACGGCTTTCAAGTAAACTAAAGGAAGTGCCTTATGGTTCTTTGTGTATTAGCAATGCACAACACCATGCCGATGTTCCTAGTTCTTGTCCTCCACACACTCAGCCATTATAACATGCTCATAGCACTCCTTCGTCTACATTTACACCACCTGTACTTACATGTACTTACTGTAACAAGTCAGGTCATTCAAGTACGTTTTGCTTTCGCCGTAATCGTCACGAGCACAAGTCAAAGCAGTCCCCTGTACGAAGGAATTTCTCTGATTCCTCCTCTAACATGACACATGACCTCTCTAGAGTAACGTTTCAGGATAAAGTTAGCTACTATCATATCCATGGTCAATGTAAACATTCGACTGGTCAGTGATCAAAGATTTTGAAACTTAAGGCAGAGACCTCTCATCAACTTAGGCAAACTCAGTCCCATCCTCACCAGCGCCCATATCACAAACCAAGGGGTTGACCAGTAATAGCCAGTCTCAGACCATCCCTTTGGTGGCTGCTGAGTCTTCTCAATCCCTCACTTTCCAATTTCTTACGGAGAACACATCTATCTCAGTCACAGTAGATACTGATGCAGAATGTAACCTTATAAGTGGAAGGGTTTATTATGTTCTCGCGGATTTGTACAATCTCCCTTTATCTCCTTTTTGTAAAGGATTGCATTACGCACAAGGGTCTCCCTTGCCTATACTTGGGTCTGTTCGTATTCCCTTAAGATTTTCCTCTCATGCTACCGTTTTCCATGTTACTTTTGTTGTTGCTTCTGGAATTGCTCTCGTGTGTGATTGCCTCTTGGGCATTGACGTTCATACAGCTCATGGTATAGATATATCTCCTAGGCGCCGTGTAGTGACTTTTCACAATTCTGTTATTCCTGCGACGGATAGGCCAGCTTCTTTATATAGCTCCCATTCTGTGGATGTACAGACCATACTGTTGTCTTCAAAGGGTTCTAATAGTTTTGAATCTCCTATTATTTCTTGTGCTGTTGTTGTTGTAAGCGAGCACTATACTGGACCTTCAACTTCAGCTCGAGTCCCGGTGCGCATTTTAGGTGCTTCAATTGGTTCTCACGTCTTATGTTAGCCTCATTCTGTTCGTGCTCATTCTCTAGCATTGGAAGGAATTCTCTCCACTATTCGTGAGGACCATGTTACCACAGCTATGGTAACCAACGTCACTGGTGCTCCTATCACCCTCTCTCCTGGCAGTCATTTAGGTTCCTTTGAAGTAGTTGACGTTGACACTGTCCAGGATTCGCCTTCTATCATAGCAGCTTCGGTGCTACGGTCTTCACAAATAAGCTACACAACTCACTTGGCCTTTCAGTATGCAACATTTGTAGGCGAGATTGACTTTCCAGGTGTGACACCTCGTCTCATTGACCTGTTAGTGGCCCACCGTCAAGCTTTGGCTTTATCTGGTGATCCATTAGGAGTTACTGATCGTGTTGTTCATTGTATTGATTTTCAGCTAGGTGTTCGACCTGTTTACGTACCCTCTTACAGATTGCCCCACTCTCTTCGCCTTGTAGCACAGTCCTTGGTTGACGACTTGTTATGTGAGGGCGTTGTACAAAAGTCTCACCCAGAGTGGAACTCACCGCTCCTCCTGGTGCCAGAGAAAGGTTGATCATTTCGTTCTCTTATTGACTATAGGTGAGTTAATGAAGTCACTGTTCCAGACCATTACCCTTTGCCTGCGTTAAGTGATCTTCTTCAATCAATTGGAACAAGTAATATGGTGTTCACCACTTAGAATTAAAGGCGGGTTTTTGGCATATTCTCTTGGAGAAGTCTTGTAAAATCACGGCCCTCTCGACTCCAACAGGACATAATGAATGGCTTCGTTGCCCCATGGGGATTACGGAGTGTTATCTTGACTTACCAGCGATTGATTAACTCCATTTTTTTCATGACCTAGTGGGGAACGGAGTTTTCGTTTACCATGATGACTTAATCTTAGTCTCCAAAGATGTGAAAGGTCACTTCAATAAGTTGTCCGTGGTCTTGCAACGTCCTGCTGATGCTGAATTGAAACTATATTTGCCCAAGTGCTCTTTTTTAAGTCTAGCATCCAATTCCTAGACCATATTGTAGATAAACATAGTATTCACAGCACAGATGATAAAGTCAGTGCAGTTAGGGACTTCCCTACACCTAGATTAGTTGAACATGTACGTTCCTTTCCTGGACTGACAGGATACTATAATGCATTTATTAAGAAGTTTGCTCCAATTGCATTTCCCTTTACACGTCTCCTTAAGAAAGATACTTCATTCCAGTGGTGTGATGTTCATCAGGATAGTTTTGATTCATTGAAGCATGCACTTAATGAAGCGCCTCTGTTGGCATTCCCAGATTATTGTCTTCTCTTTACCATTTGTACAGGTGCTTCTGGTACAGGTATTGGAGCTGTACTTATGCAGCAAGTAGATGGATGTAGACCCATGTTATTGCATGTGGTAGTCACATTCTTAACGAGTCTGATTCTCGTTACTCTGTTACACATTTAGAGGTACTGGCAGTAGTGTGGGCTTTAAAGCATTTTCCAAATATCAATTTTGTATATCCCGTTACAGTCTACACGGACCACACTGCTGTCACACAAATTTTCAAGGGTAAAAATCTTTCAGGCCGCCTAGCCAGATGATTCCTTACAACTGAAGAATTTAACCTAATCCTTAAACATATTCCAGTACGTGTGAACAATGTTGTTGAAGAGCTTTTGCGTAATATGCCTGTAGCTGCAGTTACAGTGATTGAAAACTTCTCCCTGCAGGATCTGGCCAAAGCTCAGTGTAAGGGCGCTTTTTGGTCTGCTGTCATTTATGCTTTTGAATCTGGTGATGAGGCCACCTTACCAGATTTTCCTGTACCCCTATCCCAATTTTCTCAACAGGACAATGTTCTCAGTCGTAATGTGAAAGTGTTTGAGCAGGATATAGCACAGTTGGTGATTCCTGAGTCTCTAGTCCCTGTTGTTCTGTCTCTTGCTCATGATGCCCCTCAGGCTGATCACCCAGGTCTTGACAAAAATCTGGCTGTGGCTCGTAAGAAAAATTATTGGCCTAGAATGCGATTGGGCATTACCATTAATGTAGCCCAGTGTAGCTCTTGTGCCCAGAACAAAGGTTCTACGCACACTGCTCCTATCCTAGAGTACCCTACTCCTTCTTGTCCTTTTCAGACTATGGCTATAGACCTTTTACAATTGCCTCTAGGTACTCAAGGTTCTATGTATGTCCTTGTGTGTGTGAGCCACTTCAGTCGCTTTGTAATATTGGACCCTTTACGTTGCCCATGCTTTAGTTTTTATTTATTTATTAATTTATTTATTTTTCATACAATACTCCTTCAGTGTTCCTTAGTGACAATGGGACTGAATTTATGAATGGGTATTAACGAACAAATGTGAAAGTTACGACATCACTCAAACCATCCAGCATCTAATGGTCGAGTAAAGCGGACGAATAGGAAGATTTTGGACATGCTCATGCACGTTGCTAGTAACCTCCATGAATCGTGGAGGGATTGGCTTCCGCATGTCAGTGCTTGGATTAATAACGCAGTTAAGGTTTCCACAGGTAAGACGCCTCATTACGTCATCTATGGAGTTGAAAATAAGGCTCCCATATGATGTGTTAGACAGTCCTACTCGTCCCCTCTACAATTTTGATGATTATAGTCAACCCCAATGTCACACATTACATAGGATATATGATTCTGTGAGAGAAAAACTTGATGGCTCCAAGTCCAAAAAGTTTAAACATCAGCATAGCAAGGCTACGAATGTTAAGATACTGTAAGTATTGGTGATCATGTTTATAAAAGCATGCCTGCCTGACCGCCAATCTAAACTAAATTGTAGATTTATAGGCCCCTTTTCGGTGACTGAAAAATTGTATCCCAATAAGTTCAGGTTTAGGATACCACGCAACTCACCCTAGTCAAAGGGAGGGCGTAGAAAATGTGGCATAAAAATCGTCTACTCCAACATCTCTCTGGGTGGCAAACCACAGTCAGTCGGATAACGCTCAATGTGGTCACAAAATAAGTAAACACAAATTGAATTTGAAACTAGCATCCTGAAACATTAGGACTCTCCATGACCAAACCAAGGAAACAGCCACAGCACCTCCCCGCAGAACGGCTGTGATTGCTAATCTGCCAGTTGCTGAACTTAGTCGTATCGCTTAATCACAAATGATAAATAAATCATTATGCAATTTCATTCCTTTTATTATCATCATACAGAAAAATTACTTAATTTGCCCTATGACTGGAAATATATAGAGTTTTTTCAACAATCGAATCGACTTCAATTTCTGTTTCATTAAATCTTTACTTGACCATCTGTAAAGATGGCGGCACGCTAGGCATTTGTCTCTTACATTCTACTCGCTTTTGCTACTTGCTTTGCCTAGCAACATTTGCGTATCAACAACATAGGAATGTTTTTATGGTCACTCTTTTTCTAACGTTTAACGGAAACAATAACAATGCTTCCCGCCAAATACTCTCCCGACATGTTCAGAAATCTTACTTCGCCATGGGGGAAACAAAATGCGAGAAGAGCCACTGGAAACAATCAACCAGCAGATGGTGAGATCTTTCGTGCATTACATCTTCAGACAAATTACAGAAAACATCCAATATTTCAGCCTAATCCTTCTGCTGTTATTTAGAGACTGAGATATTTGCCTCTCACACCCCAAAGCATGACAATCATTTGAATATATATACATACATATATATACATACATATATATATATATATATATATATATATATATATATATATATATATATATATATATATATATATATATATATATGAGAGTGATAGGTAGGAAAAGGTAAACGAAGATGGGCTTTAGAATACGTTTATTGTCCAAAGAAGGTCATAGAGACCGAAACGTTAGGACAACAAACGTATTCTAAAGCCCATCTTCGTTTACCCTTCCCCACCTATCACTCTCTCATTTGTCTCTAACAATTTATATATGCATATATATATATATATATATATATATATATATATAAATATTTGTGTGTATATATATATATATATATGTATATATATAATTCAAAATCACAACCCTTGTACATACAAACAGATGTTTATAAGTATATGAATTCCAAAAAACACATCTACATATACGTTCGATTCAAATTCGATTATAGATCGTTTATATTGAATTGGAAATATAATCCACATGGTTAGACCACAAACTATATAAACTTGCTATATAGGCTACATTCGTAGTTCCTAAGTTACATCCTATGTAATTTAGGAAATAAGAGTGTTAGTTACAAAAAAGGTGAGTTATGCTCTTTTTGTAAAGAGGATATTTTCTTCTTTACAAAAGCAATATAACTAATATTACATAAAGAGTATTTCGTTTTTGGCATGGACAGGAACTTTGCGACGGTTAACCCATTAAACTCCAATGGCAATATTCTTGTCATTTGGTCAAATAAAACAAAATCGTAAAACACCAAAATGTTTGATCAAAAAGCACCAGAAAAATATGACGTCAGTCCTCCTCGCTTCGCTCGCTTGCGAGCGAAGCGAGGACGACTGACGTCATATTTTTCTGGTGCTGTTTGATCAAACATTTTGGTGTTTTACGATTTTGTTTTATTTGACCAAATGACAAGAATATTGTCATCGGAGTTTAATGGGTTAAGCTCGGACCCGCTTAACCTACCTGCCTGCTGCCTTCCACCCTTTCACCCACGACCAGGAACTTCGCATCGTCTGAGCTCCTCGTATGACCACCTCAGCACTTCCGCGTCGTTCGACTCTACCCACCTCAACCTGCAACCACCCCATCCACCCACCGCCACCCTCCACGAGGCACATCATGTGTCAACCGGAAATTGCAATCCCAGCAATATTTACGGTCAACAACATCAGCTACAGTCTAACGTCAGTCTCCAAATACCCACGGTGCTACCCAGGCTACCCAAACAACACTACTCTTCAGCTATCTTCACGTAAAGTACCAATGTTCTCTTCCAAATATTTACACATGTAAGGATATTTAATATGAATAGTATGCCTTAAACCAATAAGTGCATACAAATGATGCATTAAACAGATCCCACATACCAAGATATAAAGTGATCACATAATTCATTTCGATCTCTCTGAATGAAGATAGCATCCAACAAAATATCTACATTCATAAGATGTAAAGTAATTAATATGCAACAAATTCTCCAATCCACTTTGATCTACCAAAAATAACTGTACATACACTAATATATGTAAACTTTACATTCACAATTAGCTCTCTACCTTTAATTCGTGTAGTAGAGCCTATAGTAGGCTCTACTTTCGTGCCTTTGATACAGCGTCTCTGATCAAATAAAAAACCAAGAGATGGAAAAAAAAAAAAGAAGTCCGACAAACATGGCGCCTGACCATCATCTTCTCGGCAAATATGTCGGTCATCGCCACGCATTTCCGAGAAAGAACTCTATTTAGAGTATTCAATATTTTTGTTATAATCTGTATAACCTAATACTTCCCTGTCGTAAAACCCATTAACATGTATTTCTATGTCATGATTCGGCTTTGAATGACCCGACAAAAACAATATTGTAGTCCCCTTCGTCATGAAGATGCACAGCGCTTATGGTGAAGAACACAAATGCAACGCCATTGTTTCCAAAGTCAAAGACGCTGCTCTACACCTCATGGGGGATCTCAATGATAAAAAATAGTGACGTCACTGGTTGCAAGGAGTTAGTGCCCAAGTAGTACGATGTGCATGATTCATTGTGCTTACGGGCGGGAAAGCCTCAGACAAACGTAAATGAACCACAATATCATCAAAACAGATCCTCACCTCTCCTAAATGGCATGCTCCAACTATGATTATATCAAAGTAAGAATATTCACAACAAAAGTAACATCACCAAATGTGCAGGGATGAGACGACGTCATGGTGGATTGTGGTAGGCCTCCAGGGAGACACCCTGGTAAACACGTAATCATAATTAATGTAATGGCGCAATAAGAGTAGATTAGCGACGGGCTACATCTTGCTGTTGTGCCTTGGGTTGTAGCCTAAAATGAAAAAATACATCATAACCACGGATGCAGTGGATAAAGTCAGATTGCCTTAGGCCAGGGTCTGGAAGAGGAAGAGTAGGCTGCTGGTCAAGAGGGCCGAGCCGAGAGCGAGGTCCGAGCAATGCACGTCTGACTTGGACGAGCCGAGAGTATCGACCAAGTCATACTCATCTGACTTGGACGTGATGGAATTGAAGTCCGTATAATACCAGACTAACGGGAACCTATTGCACAGGTCCTCAAAGCAGTAGCAATCCCTCCCGATGATCTTGGTACTCCCTAAGGCAACTGTTTTCTCTTTGCAGCCCTCCATGTATTTCTCCAATTGCATGCCTCTCAGCATCACGTTCCGCCCGTTCGCTGGTGTAGGGGAAGAGAGCAAATAAAAATGGCTCCAGGGATTCAAATTGCTTTTGTATTGTCCGTCTGTATTTTCCATGTCCTCTTGATATCATTAATAATAATAATGATAATAATAATAATAATAATAATAATAATAATAATAATAATAATAATAATAATAATAATAATAATAATAATAATAATAATAATAATAATAATAATAATAATAATAATAATAATAATAATAATAATAATAATAATAATAATAATAATAATAATAATAATAATAATAATAATAATAATAATAATAATAATAATAATAATAATAATAATAATAATAATAATAATAACAATAATAATAATAATACACACACACACACACACACACACACACACACACACACACACACACACACACACACACACACACACACACACACACACACACACACACACACATATATATATATATACATATTCATATATATATATACACATATATATATTTATATATATTCATATATATACATATACACATATATACATATAAAATATTTTTAGACCGCGCTCTCGCTTTAGCGATTTTTTTTTTTATAGTGTTCAAACATCCCCCCTTCGACTATAAGAATCTTTTGATTTTACCTTTTAGTAACAATCTTGCTCAAGTTCCCCATATTCTTAAAACATGGAATATTAAAGTTGTGTTTAATAATCCAAATACTTTTAAGAAGTTGATAATCAAAAATTCACCTAATGACTCAGTTGGTTGCATATACAGGATCCCTTGCAGAGATTGTGAAAGGTATTATCTTGGACAAACAGGCAAAGAACTCGCAACTAGGGTCAAGCAACACAAGTACAGTGTAAAAACAGCACAAGAGTCTAGTGCGCTGTTTATCCATATGAGAGATTTTGATCATCGTATCGATTGGACCAATGCCTCTTCCATCATAAATTGTGATTCATTTGCAAAAAGAAATATCATTGAAAGTTGCTTGATAAAAAATTCTGAAGGATCTAATATTAATATTAGCTATGGTTTGTTTAAATTAGATAATTTTATCATTGACAAAATTTGTAATCAAATTAAATCATTACAAAAATTATTTAATTAAGTGTTCAATGTTTGTGACATTTTCTCCATGTGTTATGTCCGTTCCTTTCCCAGTTTATTGTATTACCTCTTATATACCTATGTGACAATTTTCTTTGTTGTAATCCCCTGAAGATGTGAAATATCACGAAAGCGCTTGGGAATTCTAGTTTTCTTTTCCGTTTTTTCCCTGTGGTTATCAGCAATCTTTTGGATCACGTGGTGTTGTGATCTTTTTGAATATATATATATATATATATATATATATATATATATATATATATATATATATATATATATATATATATATATATATATATATATATATATATATATATGTGTGTGTGTGTGTGTGTGTGTGTGTGTGTGTGTGTGTGTGTGTGTGTGTGTGTGTGTGTGTGTGTGTGTGTGTGTGTGTGTGTGTGTGTGTGTGTGTGTGTGTGTGTGTGTGTATGTGTGTGTGTGTGTTTGTGTGTGTGTGTGTATAGTGAGGTGTTATACTTGAATAGGATACAGGACTACGATCTACGAGGTAATTACAAGCAACGATTAATAACAAAGATTTGTAGAAAATTGAGCTATTCACCATTTAGCGATTTTTTTTATTTTTTATTGCAGAAATGTAAATTGGCGGGAAATTGGAAGTAAAATAAGAAACAAGGCTGTATCTAATAAAAGGAAAAAATAAACATAACCTACATCTGCTATATACAGGAAAGAGAAAATGCAAAGGCTGGGTTACAAAGAGATAAACATATAGATGAACAAATAGATGAGTTAATCAATTGGTCAATCAATAAAATCAATAGTTCAGAGCGTACCAGTGACTGTGTCGATAGATGAACAGCCATAGCCATCTGGGTAACTTTTCACAGGAGGTTCCTGGCCGCAGGACGGGCAAGCTCCCATGTCTGTAATCCTCAGTCTAGAGGTTTTGCGGCCCACAGGATAGATGCACTCGTAACAGCGGATGGTCTCTCCTGTAGGAAGTATTAACGTCGTTGATATCATCCAATAACATTCTCCAATCAGGAGATATAAAACAAATTTGGTTAACAGCAAAAGAAGGACAGTAAAGTTCGATTAAACATTGAAGATTATTATGTTAATTTAGAGAATCTTTATAATCTACAACGAACAAGAACACTCGAAATAAGAAAAATTACAATATCAAGTCGCAGAACCCTTGCAACCTAGGAAAGACAAAAAATGGGAATATCATAGTCCTTTGTCGTCATACAATCTGTTATGACGTCACATCTGGTGACGTCAAGTCTCGCAGCAGGGTTTCCCTTCCCTCCTCGATTGGAAACAAGGGAAACCATATTCAAACGAAAAATAAAATCGTAACAAATCTTCTGCTAGACCTACCTGAAGGCGCGAGGAGGAGGAGGAGATGCAAGAGGAGGAAATAAGGCAGGGCAGACGACATCGTTTACAAACTTGAACTGAATCTTCTCTCAGACCGCCAAATCTCGCTTTCCCGCCAAAACGAAGAAATCTTACCGCTACGTAAACGAATGAAACTACATTATTCATCAACATTATTACTGAATGCATGAAAAATGAAATATACGCCAGATGAAAAATACACGTATCTCTCAAAAATACATATACCCTCGCACAAAAACATTAAAAATATACTTGACAGATTCCCACCTGAGCTCTACAATATTCTAAGCTTTTTTTTTTATGTAATTGCTACATTTCTATATGCATGTATAAAATAAATTCACACGATGTAGACATTTTGAAAATTTTCCTTTTTCTATTCCATTTGATGATCGAAAATCTATTGGCAAATCATGTTTCTCTTCTTTGAACGGTGATGGCAACATGGCTAATACGTATTTACCCTTTCTGAGGTATGGGAGGCATTTATTGTAAGTCTACGGTTTGTGACTGCCTTGTTACGGAAATGGGTAAGATTTTACATTTATTATGTGGGAGGTACTGCAGATATATGGGATAGGAGGAAAGCTTTTAAGAGCAGTCAAGAGTTTTTACGAGAGCAGTAGATCTTGTGTTAGGATTAGAAATGGAGAGAGTGAATGGTTTGAGGTAAACGTGGGACCTCGTCAGGTGATGTGTTATGTCGCCCTGGCTGTTCAATCTTTACATGGATGGGGTGATGCGAGAGGTGAATGCAAGGGTAGTGGGTCAGGGGTTGGAGATGATTAAAGAAAATGGAGAAAAGTGGGATGTGAGCCAGTTGTTGTTTGTTGACAACACTGCGCTTGCAGCAGGATCAGAGGAGGGATTGAGGAAGTTAATGACAGAGTTTGAGAAGGTGTGTGAAAGAAGGAAGCTGAAGATAAATGTGGGCAAAAGTAAGGTAATATGTACAAGGGGAGAGAGTGACAGCAGGCTGGAAGTGAGCATTAAGGGTGAAAGACTGGAGGAAGTGGATAGTTTTAGATACTAGGGTACGAATGTGGCAGGAAAGGGAGGAGTGGGGGTGGAGGTAGAATGTAGATTGAGAGAAGCGAGTAAATGCCTTGGTGGATTAAAAAGTGTGATGAGAAATAGACATCTGGGAATGGATGCTTAGAGGAGGTTATATGAAGGAGTGATTGTGCCAACAGCATTGTACAGGGCAGAAACATGGAACATGAGAGAGGAAGAGAAGGAGTTTAAATGTGTTTGAGATGAAATGCCTGAGAAGTATGATAGGAGTTACTGGGCTGGATAGAGTGAGAAATGAGGAGGTGAGGAGGAGAACAGAGGTGGAAAGGGAACTGAGAGATAGGGTTGATGAAAGAGTATTAGGATAGTTTGGACACATGGAAAGAATGAGTGAAGAAAGATTAGTAAAAGAAGTGTGGAAGGCAGAGGTGGAAGGAGTGAATATGAGGGGGCGTCCTAGGATTAGATGGATGGATGGGGTGAAAGGAGCATTACAAAAGAGAGGAATGTCTGTTGAGGAAGGACGGGGGAGGACAGAAGATAGGGGTGGATAGAGGACGGTTGTGTATGGATGGTGCTGTGATGCTTGAGGGGGAGTGGGTGGGGGATGGGGGGTGAGAAAGTATGTGTGAAAAAAAATTGACACAGCCTGAAGGGATTTCTCCCGTCTTCTCCTTTTCTACATGAGGGGACGGAGAGGGGGGGTCACCGAATTTGTGAAGCGGCCTTGCTGTGGATGTGCTGTGTCTTGTGAAACTGCTTCTAGCCCAGGGCAGAGGGCGAGATGCAGGGATGACCCGTCACCCAGGAGGAACCAAAATAAGAGGGAGGGAGTGGAAGTGGAGTATGTGGGGATGGAATGGGTGGAAGTGGATTTTATTTTATTTTATTTTATTTCTTGTTTATTATTATTATTTTTTTTTTGCTACCTCCTTTGTAAGGGGGATTGGCCATTAGTATATGTGTATGTATGTATGTATGTATGTATGTATGTATGTATGTATGTATGTATGTATGTATGTATGTATGTATGTATGTCCGGAAATAGATTCAATTTGGAAGTAGGTAGAAACAACTTTGCCAACCGTGTAGTTAATGAATGGAATAAATTTCCTGCACAGGTAGTGCAATGTAGTTCAGTTCGAAGCTTTAAGAATCATTTAGATAAACACCTAAGATGCTGTAATGATTATAATTTATTTTATATTATTTGTTTTTGTTTTGTTATCACTTGTCTGTTTGATTTTCATTTATTATTAGTTATATGTCAATTTATTATTATTTACTATTTACCTGTTTGTTTATTATTTAACTATACCTATGCATTTATTTGTATATTTTATTTGTTATTTACATTATCATAGTTTTTATTATTATATTGTTATTATATATTTTTTTCCGCATCCGACCTAGATATGGACCAAAAGGTCTCCTGTCGGCATGCTCCGCCTTTGTAATCCTTTGTAATGTATGCATGCATGTATGTATGTATGTATGCATGCATGCATGTATGTCTGTATGTATTACATCAAACATCAACTATTGTAAGCCAGCAGATTTTTTTTTGCTTGTTTGGTATCAGAATGTAAAGATTGTTGCCATTTGGAGAGATAACCCGCGTACGGGCTGGCTCATTGATGGACAATCTGAAGAAGAAAAATAAAAGGACAGATATCTGCATTTATTTGTATACGAAAGTAATATTCATTTGGTTGATTCCTTGATTTTGGTAGAATTTTTCATTCATTACACGATCGCACCACGACGGTAGATCAGCATCGACGTCGACTGAATCTATATTTCCATAGGCGTCAGTAGGATACGCCGCCCACCGACAGATCGATAGCTCCACATAGCCAGTGGCGGCGCCAGGGGGGGTGGGGGGGGCTTGGGGGGGCTTTAGCCCCCCAAAAAAAGCGGCCAGCCCCCCATTAGCCCCCCCAACTGAAATGAGCAAATTGAAAATTTAAAACACTCATTGAAATAATTTTATTAAGTGGAATTTTTAATT
>NC_134788.1:40308106-40325606 GCF_046742065.1 Oratosquilla oratoria
GCGGAAGATACATAAGGAAAAACTCTATATTTAATTCTCCTTGACAGAAAAATGTACTGAAGTGAGAGAAAGAGGGATATGAAAAGATAACTAAAAGGAACAACCCAGAATTTGACAAGTTGGATGATTGGAGGCAATAAGGGGGAGAATGTGACGAAATGAACGAAAGGGACAAAAGTTGGTGAAACGACTCAGTGCTACTAGATAAGCGAGACTCCTACGGTCAAAAGGTACGTAATGGTCATTCATGATGAGGAAGGAATGAACTCGACTCTATCTCACCTCTAGGACACCTCACCCCCACTCCCATGAGATAGAAAAAAAAATCTTGTTAATGGCCGCACACGATAGGACACTCCTTGGTATCTCCTGGTAAACACACACACACACACACACACACACACACACACACACACACACACACACACACACACACACACACACACACACACCTATGGGGAAATGTATTACTTGACATGACCATAGAACAATGACACAATGGGTAAATGTAAACACCAGATACAGAAGTTATGAAGAACCGTCGAGACTGGATCTAATATTTACAAATTAGCCTAAAATTGTAGATAAAATTGAATACAAGACACCATTTGGAAAGAGTGACCACATACTAAGAGAAGCTGAATTTAAGGGAAAAAAATATATAGAGAGAAATGAGAAATACGGAAAAGGAGTGCTGATGTACAACAAAACGGACTTTGTAAAACTTAAGAAATTCTTTCAGAATGCAAACTGGTAGAAATTCTACATTGAAGGAGTGAATAAATACGTACCAATACAAAAACAAGAGAAGGTGTATATTAAATGTTGTTTCAACAGAAGATGCAGTGAGAAAGATAGAAGAGGTAGAAATCGGAAAAGATGGAGAAAAGATAAAGAAAATGGAAAATAGCAAATATGTATTAACCGTAGAAATTAAAATGTAGAAGTGAGCAGAGAGGAAACAAGAAACTGTGAAAAAGACATCATAGAAAAATGCAAAGATCAACCCAAACTATTCTATAGATGTGTGAATGGTAAACTTAAAAATAAACAGGAAATTCTGAAACTACGTCATGGAAATACAGAATACACAGAATATCTAGAAATGGCTGAAGTCATGGACAATCACTTCAAGTCAGTTTTCACTGGGGAAAAAATACAACATTGGGATGAAGAGAGCGAAGCACGATCCCCTCCCCCTCCCCGTGTAAGAAATAGCAATAACACAAAAAGAAATAAAGGATCAATTAACGAACCTTGACGTTAGGAAGTCACACGGCCCAGACAAAATTGCAAATTGTATACTAAAAGAATGTAAAGAAGAATTAATGGACAAAATATATAACATAATAAGTTGCTCACTCAAAGAAGGAAAAATGCCAAAGGACTGGAAAATGTCAACATTGTACCAGTATATAAAGGAAGAAATAAGGAAGAACCAACTAGTTACAGACCGGTCTCTCTTACAAGCACTGTAGCCAAAATTTGTGAAAAGATGATCAAGAATAGATGGAAAAAACACCTGGAAAACAATATAATAAACTTGAGACAATTTGGATTCAGAGAGGAAAGACCATGTGCTACAAATTTAATCTGTTTCTACTCAAGACTAATAGATATAATACAAGGGATGGATGGGCTGATTGTGCTTTCCTAGACTTACAAGAAGACTTCGACAAAGTACCACACAAACAATTATATAAAAAAGAAAACATAGGGGATACAAGGTAACCTACTGAACTGGATGGAGGATTTCCTGCACGGTAGAAAAATGAGAGTAGTGCCAGAGAAAAGTGTTCAGGTTGGGAGGTGATTAGTGGAATTCCACATGGACCAGTATTAGCTCCAATAATGCTTGCTATTGATGTGAATGGCATGGATGAAGATGTATGATGTTGCATGAGCTTCTTTGCAGATGATGCTAAATTGTTGAGGAAAGTGAAAACCGAAGTGGATTGTAAATCACTACAGAGAGACCTAAACAAGGTTTAGAAATGGAGTCAGAAGTGGGAAGCTGACTTCAACATTAAGAAATGTAGCATAATGAAGTTCGGAAAAAGTAAAAAAGGAATATTAGGATAATATACAATTGGAACAAAGGAAGTAAAGTGGTATCTGAAAAAGACCTGGGAGTATCTATCTCAAATGACTTGTCCCCTGATAAACAAATCAACAAGATTGTCGGAGAATCCTACAACTTGCTAAGATCAATAAAGTTATCTTTTACCTATTTAGATGAGGAAATGTTTAAAAAGATATTAGTCACATTAATAAGGCCTGGACTGGAGTATACTGCGACACTACGGTCACCCAGTACCAAAAGAAATATAAAGAAAATTGAAAGAATCCAGAGAGCAACCATGAAAATGACCCCAGCATTTGCAAACCTGTCATATGTAGAGACTAGCTAAATTGAAATTACCTACTTTGGAACAAAAAAGAAAGAGGTGGCCTACTGACCATCTACAGAATTATGAAAGGCACAGAAGTTCTTGATAGAGAGGACTTACAAAACTGGAACAAGAGAAACACAAGAGGACATGAAAAATCTCAAAAAGGATAGTTATAGAAGAAATCTGAAAAACAGCTTTCCACACAGAGTGGTAGACATGTGGAACAAAGTGGACAAAACAATAGTGTGTGCAAAAACTATACACGAATTTAAGAGCAAAATAGACACAGTGAGATACAAAGACGGGATACCACGAGCATAGCTCCCCTTCCCGAAAGATACTAGGTAAAATACACACACACACATACACAGACCTGAACAAGGTTTGGAAATATGCACATGTTTATGATACAATTTTTTTGCACTGTAAGTGCTGGGTATGGATTGAAGGATTGTGATAGTGATAATACCAATGTGGTCTGTGTGACATGTTTTATTTTTTCACTAAACAATTGCTTCTAAACCTTTTTATTTACTTTTCATTAGCTTATAGATAAAACAGACTTCCACTGCTTCTGTTATGTTGATTTCAAACTTAAATTCTAGCTCTTCATAATTAGTACATATACATTAGTTGACCTTAAAAGATACTTTAAAAATGAAAGACTAACAATATAAGATAAAATAATGCCATACATGTCATATATAAAAGAAAAATAACACTGAGTAAATACAACTGAGACAATCACTTCTTCTATAAAGACACTTCCACATAAAAAATACACTGGCCCCTCCAGTCTTAATTGTAAGGCCAATGGATGGGCATTTGTCGACAACTGGGACCGCTTTTACGGTAGGAATAATCTATATACAAGGGACGGGGTGCACTTGTCGCCCAGAGGATTTTGGCTCCTTACTGAATCCCTTGAGCGAGAAGTAGGCATCCTACAGGTTTTTTTCGGGTAGATTACGTGGGAGTAAGGGGAGGGGAGTATCGGAATATAGTTTAAGTAATATAAACAACTTAGAGAGGGACTGTGAAAAGACTCACCAAAGCTGGTGAAGATAAACTTAAAGTTTACTATACAAATAGCAGAAGCATATTTAACAAAATTGATTTGCTGCGAGGTAAAGCATGCGTAGAGAACTTCGATATTATAGCTATTACTGAGTCCTGGATCAACATGGTTGATAAACATTTCCTTCCGGAAATCGAAATAGAAGGATATAAGTTTTTTCACAAGAATAGGGTTAGGAGTGGGGGAGGTGTAGCACTTTTCGTTAAAATAGATAAATAAATAAAATAAAATAAACTGTATTATCAACAATTCGATTAAGGAAGAGGACTGTACGGAATCCATTTGGGTAGAGATTATAGGTAAGAATAAGAAAGTTATTATTGGCGTCTTGTACAGACCTAACCTCAGCATTGAGCAGACTGACCCACTGGTTCATGAAATTCGCAGAGCGTCCCAGTACAAAAACGTTGTGATCATGAGAGATTCTAATTATAGAAACATTGACTGGGAAACTTTAATAGATCAGGAAACAAAGAAATTCCTAGATGTGGTGCAGGATTTCTTAAAAGAAGTGATTAACGTTCCTCCGAGGGGAGTAAATACTCTGGACTTAGTTTTAACTAATAACGAGCACCTAATGAGTAACGTAAAAGTGGGAGATAGTCTAGGCTCTAGCGATCAAGAAATAAGATTTAATATTATTTGGGAAGAATTAAAAGGTACGAATAACGTCCAAGTACCAGACTTCAGGAGAGCAAACTTTGACAATATAAAAACCTATTTGAAATTGAATATGAAATGTCATGCGGACGTTTCGGACTTTGTCGAGTCTCGGTGCGTGACCGGGGGTCAGGTCATGACTAGAGGTTGGGTCACGGAGGGTGATATGCATACCTTGGGTCAGGTCATTTGGGAGCGAGGGCTAAACAGGTCAGCGATTTGAATGAAATGTATAGCAATGTAACTTATTTTATTATTAATGCACAAAATACATTTCTCCCCCTGAAGTTAATACGGAAAAATAGTAATACTCCCAAATGGATGACGGGCAGATTGAAACACGAGATCTGAATGAAAAGAGGACTTTACGTAAACATGAAAAACGGGGAAACACACCTTAGATCAAGATATAACGAAATGGCTAAGCTGGTTAAAAGGAATACATGTACAGCGAAACGTAATTATTAAATTAAGGTTGCTAGTCAAGCAAGATCCAACCCAAAGGGTTTCTTTCATCTCTATAGAACAAAAAGTAAAGAATAGGACCAATTAAAAATGACGAAAATGTCATTATAGAATCGGAGGAAAAAGTGAGTGAGGAATTTAACAATTATTTTCTATCTGTGTTTACTAATGAGAAGTTAGATAAAGTACCTGACTGCGATCCGATTTTCAGAGGGGATGAAGAAAGTAGTCCATCCAATATCAGCATTAGTAAAGTAGTAGTCAAGCAGACTGAAAGACTTAAAGCTGCAAAATCCCCGGGTCCAGACGAATTTTTTTCCGAGAATGCTAAAGGAGTGTAAATTTGAAATCTGCCACCAGTTAACTGAAATATTTAATAAATCAGTAGACACTGGTTTTGTGCCTACTGCTTGGAGGCAAGCAAACGTTGTTCCTGTTTTAAGAAGGGAGATAGATCGTCTATATGCAACTACAGGCCAATCAGTTTGCCATCGGTTATAGGAAAAATGCTTGAATCAGTAATAGTAAATAGACTCAGAGAACACATTGAAGGACATAATTTAATTCGTGATTCACAGCATGGTTTCTCCAAGGGTAAGTCATGTGTGACTAATCTTCTATCCTTTTACACTAAAGTATATATGGCATCAGATAACAATAATAATTACGATACTATTTACCTTGACTTTAGCAAAGCTTTCGACAAGGTGCCACATCAGAGACTACTAAATAAAATCAAAGCCCATGGCATAGGAGGAAAAGTGTTAGAATGGATTAGAGTTTAGACTAGTAACAGGAAACAGCGGGTCACCATAAATGGAGTAAAATCTAGGTGGGGTAATGTTACTAGTGAAGATCCCCCAGGGCTCGGTTTTGGATCCTTTGTTGCTCATTATGTACATAACCGACTTAGACGACGGGATAAATAGTGATGTTTGTAAGTTTGCGGACGACACTAAAGTAGGATGCCTAATTAGGTCAGGAGACGACGCAGAGATTCTGCAGGATTATCTTAACAAGTTGTTCACATGGTCGGTGAAATGGCAAATGAACTTCAATATCTCTAAGTGTAGCGTGTTAAACGTAGGGCTACATAACCCCGACAATAGATACAGCTTAGATAAGACGCTTTTAGAGAAAACTGAGTGCGAGACTTGGGAGTTTTAGTGAATCCTGACCTTAAAACCAGGAAACGGTGCATTAGCGCCAGAAATAAAGCTAACAGTGCATTAGGCTTCATTGCTAAGACAGTAATGAATAGAAGTGCAGAGATAATTACTAAACTCTATCTAGCGATAGTTAGACCCATCCTTGACAATGCAGTACAGTTTTGGTCTCCATCCTACAGAATGGACATCAATTCACTAGAATCAGTACAGAGAAGAATGACCAAAATGATACATGGACTCAGAAATTTGCCTTACGAAGAAGCTTAGGCACCTTAACTTACACTCTCTGGAATGATGCAGAGTGCGGGGTGATCTAATAGATGTGTTCAAGTGGATCAAAGGCTTTAACAAGGGTAATGCAAACAAGGTCATCATAATAAAACAACAGGGCAGGACTCGCAGTAATGGTTATAAACTGAACAAATTTAGATTTAAAAAGGAAATAGGCAAGAATTGGTTTACTAATAGGATGGTCAACGAATGAAATAAACTTAGTAACTATGTAGTAAGCGCTGAAACTATCAGTTGTTTTAAGAAACAATTAGACAACTTTATGGATCGGGGGGATGACAGGTGGTGATGGATAAGGAGCTGCCTAGTGTAGGCCTTATGGTCTCTTGCAGTCTCCTTCATTCTTATGTTCTTATGCTATGTTAATCTAATCAAATACATTATTTAACAAAATTATTAAACATATGTGATGTATTTGTTGATGATATTTGAATATATGAGATGTAAATCTTATTGTAGATCTGTACATGTCCTTGTACACACTATAGAAAGCAGTATTAAATATATAAGCATATTATCATATAAATTATGAATAAATCATAGTCATTTCATCCTATAACATCCTTGTGCCATACTTGTTTTGTTCCATTACATGAAGTTATTTTCTAAAGATAAATGTGGGCAAAAGTAAGGTGATGAGATGTACAAGGGGAGAGAGTGACAGCAGGCTGGAAGTGAGCATCAAGGGTGAAAGACTGGAGGAAGTGGAGAGTTTTAGATACTTGGGTACGAATGTGGAAGGAAAGGGAGGAGTGGGGGTGGAGGTAGAATGTAGATTGAGAGAAGCGAGTAAATGCCTTGTTGGATTAAAAAGTGTAATGGATGCTAAGAGGAGGTAATATGAAGGAGTGATTGTGCCAACAGCAATGTACAGGGCAGAAACATGGAACATGAGAGAGGAAGAGAGAAGGTGTTTGAATGTGTTTGAGATGAAATGTCTGAGAAGTATGATAGGGGTTACTAGGCTAGATAGTGAGAAATGAGGAGGTGAGGAGGAGAACAGGGGTGGAAAGGGAGCTGGGAGATAGGGTGGGTGAAAGAGTATTGGGATGGTTTGGACACATGGAAAGAATGAGTGAAGAAAGATTAGTAAAAGAAGTGTGGAATGCGGAGGTGGAAGGAGTGATTATGAGGGGGCGTCCTAGGATTAGATGGATGGGGTGAAAGGGGCATTACAAAAGAGAGGAATGTCTGTAGAGGTAGGTCAGGAGAGGACAGAAGATAGAGGTGAATGGAGAAGGGTTGTGTATAGATGAAGCTGTGATGCATGAGGGGGAGTGGGTCGGGGATGGGGGGTGAGGAAGTATGTATGAGAAAAAAATTGACACAGCTCGAAGGGATTTCTCCCCATCTTCTCCTTTCCTGCATGAGGGGACGGAGAGGGGGGTCGCCGAATTTATGAAGCAGCCTTGCTGTGGATGTGCTGTGTCTTGCGACACTGCTTGTGACCCAGGGCAGTGGACAGGATGCAGGGATGACCTGTCATCCAGGAGGTGCCAAGATAGGAGGGAAGGAGGAGGGTGGAGGGGAGTGGAATATATGGGAAATGAAATGGGTGGGAGTGATTTGGTATATGTATGTATAATTGTTTTGTTCCTTCTCATGAAACTATTACAAAGTTATATTCATAAGCTCTGTTACCTTGTCCTATTTTACTCCATTACAATGTTCTTAGTTGCAAAAGATTTGTCTAACAGCTAATTTGTGGCAGAAGTCAATGAGAACAACTCATGAAAAGTCATCGGCAATTTTGCATATTAAGTGCCTTTATTTTTGGTGTTCTATACCCATTCAACTACGATGACAAGATTCTTGTCATTTGGTCAAATAAAACAAAAAATCATAAAACACCAAAATGTTTGATCAAACACCAGAAAAATATGACAGTCCTCGCTTCGCGAAGCGAGGACTGACGTCATATTTTTCTGGTGTTTGATCAAACATTTTGGTGTTTTATGATTTTTTGTTTTATTTGACCAAATGACAAGAATCTTGTCATCGCAGTTGAATGGGTTAAAGATTGTATCACTAAGAAAGTAAAGATGTTGGGAGAGGGTTGTGTGGATGTGGAAGGCTTATTTAGCAAAAACAAGGGAGAAATGCAGCTTCTTCAAAGTTCCATACATGTGAGTAGGTTAGTTTTTGACAATCTTACGAGTGAACATCTTTTCCTGTTTCAAAAGGAAACAAATGTTTTTTTCACAATAGGTGACATATTGACTGTTCTATTTCTGATGAAATATTGGAACGTGGATACCACTTTGAAAGTCATGAGGATACTCTCTGCCCAAAATTTTTCTAATAATATTTTATCAGGTCCAAAAATCACACTAAACAGATGCCACTGACATTAATTTTTAAGTAAATGAAAACTTTAAAATAAATTCAAGTGAAGAAAATAACTAGGTATGTAATTCATTAAGTGTATTTCCTGCCCCATACCAATAAATCATCCAGTAAAACTCCTTAAGAAGTTCATCTTTAAATTTAATGCATTTTACAAGGACTAATATTTGAAAAACTGTAACATGTCTGCTTATTCACACTCCCAAATTTTCAGACATAGCATCTGGTTTGTAAGAACTCACTTAACTGACAATATAAACATTTAAATATAAGATATTGTGTTCGAAGAAGTGCATCACACCCATCTCCACCTTACATACTATGGTTCCAAGTTTAAATCCAATGGCAACTCAGCAGATATGGCAACAATAAAGACTTTGATAATAGCAAAGTGCACCCTGGCATAAACACATTACCTGACATTTCTTACATATAGAAATCCAATTAGATATCAAATCCCATTTTTAATAAGGGGTAGACATGGACCTGGATTGATGCTTGTGATTTAAGACTGTGTGCCCTTACTGCCACTATGCACTGGATTACAGTTTCAAGTTAACCTAATTGTAGTACACAAGAAAGGGACAATGCTTGCGGGGTCCTGTCTCCTACTCTCCAGTTTTATCAGATATAGTCTCCAATTCATATATAGTTCCAATTTGGTCTATATCCTTATTTTCCAATTATGTTTAGATTTTAAATTGGGTACTGTTCCAGCTTTGGCTATATTACCTTCTAAGCTATTCCAATTATTTATGCATCTGTATGGGAAACATTCTTCACATCCTTTAGACACGGAGTCTTTCTTAACTTCTTCTCATGACATCTTACTTAAAGAGGTGGCACAAACCTGCTTGACCACTGCATCCCCATACCTTCCTCACATACAATGTTTAAATAATAAGGAACCTCAATGATCATATGACATCTTACACATATCATAGGTAACACTTAAATTGCACATTTATTTACATAGTGTGCAGTAATTTCTGATGTACAAAGAAATACAAATAACTCAAACAATACCCCATGAAGTCTATCAAAATTACTTTACCTTTAACAGGCAGAGGATGCCAGGAGATAATGCCAAGTGTGAAAGTGTAACAATAAGCAAGATAAATATGAGAGTAAATTTCAATTTTATTATTATTTTTTTTTTTCAAGCATAGGCCACTACATCATACAACTCACAATGAAACATTTTCTCACCTGTGTGGGTAATCATACACCTTATATGTCTTTTATATATATATATATATATATATATATATATATATATATATATATATATATATATATATATATATATATCAGTCATTCTACCACTGTAGTTCTCTATTGCAGATCTGTGGTTCCTGAGGAATCATGGCCACTGTTTCAACTCATAAATAACTCAATAAAGAAATTTTGTGGACCTGTCAGGAATGAGCATAAGATAGTGTATTGTAATGTGCTATTTGTTGCCATTATTCTGGGTGCATTTAAGGTATTGATTCTGCTTGCAGGCTAAGCCTGTGTTGATACTGTTTTGAATGCTTGGTGATGACCTGAAAATACACGTCAATGAACTTCTTGCTCATTTTGTGACTGATTTCTCTGTTGGTTTGATTTCTAAATGAGTCTCATGAAGTACAGAATTTGGTAGTCTATCAAGGAGTGCATGTCTAGTGAGCTGTGTGTTAACCTGGCTTTTTTTTATGGAAGTGTTGTGGGGTACTATGGTTAGGTTGTTTTAGATGTTTGAGTAGAATGCATCTGGAATTGTTTTCTTGCTAAGTATTGATGTATGTGTTTGGGTGATGCAATTCAACAGATGGGTGGGTTTAAGGGCTCTTGCACCGAATTCTGTACCTAGATCACATAGAAAGATTTCACTCCTTTGTTGGGTCGTCACATGCTGATTCTGACCACTTTTTTCAGAGAGCTGAATTAGATAACTCAGACTGCTAATGCTTCTCACAGGTGTGTGTCATTACATGATTCTTGAGAAAATTGCATTGCACAGGTCACACTGGAAAGGCCACTCTCCAGTGCAAATCAACGTATAGTCTCAAGATCACTCATGAGAAACCTGATTTCCACAAGCCTCACTGAAAAGGTTTCTCTCCTGTGTGGGACAACACATGACGTTTGAGAGTACTCCTTTCTGAGAAAGCTGCATCACACATGTCACAATGGAAAGGCTTCTCTCCAGTATGGGTCATTGTATGTCTTTTGAGGTTGCTTTTCCCTGAGAACGAAGCATCACACTGGTCACAATGGAAAGGCTTCTGTCCAGTGTGGGTCATCATGTGCTGTTTGACATGACTCTTCCTTGAGAAAGCTGCATCACAAAGTTCACATTGGAAAGGTTTTTCTCCAGTGTGGGTCATTACGTGTCTTTTGAAACTCTGTTCTGATACAGCTGCATCACACAGGCCACACTCTATATATTTGTCTCCACTGTGGGTCTTAATGTGACTTTTGAGACGACTCTTTCGAGAGAAAGCTGCATCACACATGTTGCACTGGAAAGGCTTCTCTCCTGTATGGATCACCAGATGCCTTTTGAGATCACTTTTTCTTGAGAAAGCTTCATCACACTGGTCACACTGGAAAGGCCTCTCTTCTGTGTGGGTCATCATATGCCCTTTGAGAATACTCTTTCCTGAGAAGGCTGCATAGCACAGGTTACACTGGAAAGGCTTCTCTCCGCTGTGGGTTGCCATATGCCTATTAAGGTCACTCTTTCCTGAAAAGGCTGTATCGCACAGGACACACTGGAAAGGCTTTTCACCTGCATGACGCATCATGTGTCTTTTGAGATCACTCTTTTGTAAACAAGTTGTACTACATAGGTCACACTGGAAAGGCTTCTGTCCAGTGTGAGATATCATATGCCTCTTGAGATGAGTGTTTTGTGAGAATGCTGCATCACACAGGGCACACTGGAAAGGCTTCTCTCCTGTGTGGGTCATCATATGCCTTTTGAGATGAGTCTTTTGTAAGAAAGCTGCATCACACTGGTCACACTGGAAATGTTTCTGTCCTGGTTGAGTCATCATATCAAACCTGAAATGAAAATTATGAAACATAAGTAATTTATATCAAAGCAGTTTCTCTTCTGTTTGTGTTGTTATGCAGTAAATATATGGACTCTGTGTGTAACTCCCTGAAAAGTCTTCATGATCAATCTTGTTCTGCCAAAGCAGTATTTTTTATTAACAAAATCTTGATACTGTACCTGGTACACGAATGAATTCAACCCAAACATAATTTACCTCCCTCTGTGAATAAAATCTATCACTTAACTTTTGGAGAGGATGTAATATCAGAGGTTTGGGCATTATATCTACAGATCATCTTATAAATAGGTCTTCTCATTCTCAAATGAATGCTTCATAAAGAATCATGAATACACACAGACAGCAGCACCCAACATAAACATATAACAGGCACCAACCAGTACACTACAAATACATACTGCATCAAGAATAAAGTTAAATGACAAGGGATATGTTGAAAGTCACTCATTGGCTACTTAACACTATAATATACTCACACTACCTATGTGCATGTTGATTCAATGTAGTGAAGCTAAGGATGATAAAGACAAAGCTTGGAAGAAATGGAAAAGAGACAAGAAAACAAACTAAAAAATGAGTATGTAAAAATACGCAGAGATGAAAAGAGAAACTATGAAAAAAAAACAATAATAATAATAGAAAAATGCAAGGAAGTACCCAAACTATCTTAAAAGTATGTAAATGGCAAACTAAAGAACAAAAAAATAGAAAAACTGTGTCAAGGTAAAAATGAATATACAAAATAACTGGAAATGGCTGAAATTATGAAAAACCATTTCAAATCAGTATTCACAATAGAAAACTCACCTAACTGTGAGGAAATAGAGAGAGAGAGAGATATCCCCCTTAATGAAAGAAATAATCATAAGAGGGAAATCAGCGACCAAATCAAAACCCTTGATGTCAGAAAATCACATGGTCTGGACAGAATTGCAAATTGGATACTGGAAGAAGGCAAACATTGTACCAGCTTATAAGGGAGGAAACAAAGAAGACCCAACAAACTACAGACTGGTCTCCCTAACGAGCACAGTAGCAAAAATTTGTGAAAAAGTTGTCAAAAATAGATGGGTTAAGCACTTGGAAGAAAAAACTATACTGAATCCAAATCAATTTGGATTCAGACAAGGAAAATCATGTACAATAAACTTGATCTGCTTCTACTCAAGATTAATAGACATAATACAAGAGAGAGATGGGTGGGCAGATGGTACCTTTCTGGACCTACAAAGCATTTGATAAGGTACCACACAAAAAACTAATAAGGAAGATAGAGTCCATAGGTGGCATTAGAGGAAAATTATTGGAATGGATGAAAGACTTCCTGACTGGGAGGAAAATGAAAGTAGTAAGTAGAGACAAATTCTCAAACTGGGAAGAAGTGATAAGTGGTGTCCCACAGGGATCAGTACTGGCTCAGATCATGTTTGCCATATACATAAATGACATGGATGAAGGAATAGAGTGTTATATGAATTTCTTTGCAGATGACGCAAAAACACTAAAGAAAGTAAAAACTGAGGAGGACTGCAACTCATTACAAGACTTGGACAAGATCTGGAAATGGACTCAAAAGTGGGAAGTAAAATTCAATATTAAGAAATGTAGTATAATGGAATTTGTAAAACATAAAATTAAAAACAGAATATCGAATGATTACAAAATTGGGGAAGAAGAGGTCAAAAAAGTAAACTCGGAGAAAGATCTTGGAGTGATGATCAGCAAGGACATGACACTGGATAAGCAATAAAATAGTCGGAGAAACCTACAATTTATTGAGGTCAATAAAAGTGGTATTTGCTTATTTGGACAAGGAAATTATAAAAAAAAATCTAAGTACACTAATAAGACCAAAACTTGAGTACGCAGCAACACTATGGACACCAAGTACCAAAAAAGAATATAAAAAAATTAGAGAGAATACAAAGAGCAACAACAAAACTAGCACCAACTCTTTCCAAAATGATATATGAACAAAGACTCTCCAAATTAGAATTACCAGCTCTGGAGCAAAGGGAAAGAGGAGACTTACTATCTATAGAATAATGAAAGGAATGGAAACCTTAGACAAGAATGACTTAATGAACTGGGACAATGGAAAAATGAGAGGACACAAAAAGAAACTTAAAAAAGATAATTACAAAAAAGATCTGAAAAAAAGCTTCCCACACAGTGATAGATACTTGGAACAAATTAGACAAAGAAACAGTGTGTGCAAACACTATTCAAGATTTTAAGAAAAAACTTGATGCTGAGAGATACAAAGACGGGTCACCACGAGCATAGCTCCCTTCCCATATAATACAACTAAGTAAATAAACCTAAACATCACAATGACTCCATTTGCTCAATAACTGATTCTCATCTGTATGATAAAATTTGCTCAAACTGGGATAAGCTATAACCAGCATCTAGTAAATGGAAATGTACTTTTCTGGGCGGAAAGGGTAAATATGTATGTTTCCCTTTCACATTTTCTTATGTTGTATCACTCCAGTTCTTGTACTGTGAAAAATCTGAAAGCCCTTACATGCACTCTGATAAGCACTAGATACAGAAAGTGTTAATGAGTTACACATTAAAGTGGGAGCACTAAGCCACTGTAACGAGGTATAACATCCCAAAGAGAGGAACCAGCCATCAAACCACTCTTAGGAACTCACCTATCCCCCACCTCCACCCAGAGGTACAACACCAAAAGGCTAGTACCTAGTTCCTACATACCCAAAGTTCACCCTCACTTTCAAAATATGTCTTACAAGTATCCAATACTCTTTTATCTATTTTATTTTTTCTATGCAGATCACCAGTGCCTGTCCTACTTTTTGAAAACATAAAAACCCCTACACAACTACATACATACATATACCAAGGCTTTTCCCCCTTACAAGGGAGGTAGCCAAAAAGGGAAAGGCATAAAATCATTTCCACCCATTCCATCCCTCAATACACTCCACACCCCTCCATCCTCCCTCTTCTCTGAGCACCTCCTGGATGACGGGTCATCCCTGCATCCTGTCCACTGCTCTGGGTCAGAAGCAGTGTCGCAAGACACAGCACATCCACAGCAAGGCCGCTTCATTAAATCGGTGACCCCTCCTCTCCGTCCCCCCATTGCATAAAAGGAGAGGACGGGGAGAAATCCTTTCGGGCTGCGTCAAAATTTTGCTCACACATACTACTTCACCCCCCCCCCCCCCGCCCATTCCACCTCATGCAATCACATCATCTTAAGGACGGGCCTGAGGACTGTTCCCAGCCACTGTAAGGCTATACAGTAAGAGAGGAGCAAGAGAGGAGCCTTATTATTTATCAGCTCTCCGTGTGTGAAAAACTGGAGAAAATAAATAAATAAATAAATAAATAAAAATAAAATAAAATAAAAATTTGAAGATGACAGAAATAAATCTAAGGCCTGGTCCAGGAACCAATTGTCAGCCCCTTGGGGCTATAATCATAAGTAGCTTCTCTAAGACCTGTCATCATTACACCACACCTACATCATGACATGACAAATATCCAATTTACCTTGCTGGAAAATCAAAAGTACATGATAAAGGTTAGGTTAGATAACAATGATTGAAATAAATTGCACCTAACTCAAATGTGGATTTGGTTACCTAATGCACTGCTACCTGAAACTAAATCATCTTGTTAGTGATGTGCAGAATTTTGGACAGGTAGAGACTCAAAATTCTTAAATATTTTCTAAAAATTAAATCTGCAGTGCTGTACACATGCACATACATGTATATGTATTTGTTTACATGAATATTCTTAAGTTCAATATAAGTCAAAGCACTTTTTTGTCCTAAAGGGCAATTTTGATATGAAGCAGGAATGTCAGGGACAGGGGGCAAGCACATCAAGGAACTTTTGCTAAATTAAAGTACTCAAGCCCTCGCGGAAGATTTAATCCTTCTGTATCCTGTACCATCCTACAAGTTTTATAATTATAGTCATGTTTTAACGTGCGCACAATGTGATCTCGTTATGATCCACAATATGACAACGTATCCAGCATTGGTGCTACCTCATAATTAAATGGGAAACGATGTTGTTTTCTTTATGGTTTGTATTCGATTCGTGAATGCATGATAAACAATATTTGCTCATTACCTGTCTGGCAATCCCTTATGTTTGTAATCTTTATACTTCTGGATCTCATAAATGCCCCAATAACTGCATAGTTTCTTGCAAATTTACACTTAAGTATTCTTCAATTTTTGCTTCGCATTGTTTACTTTAGGCTGGAGAGAATGTAATTTACAATTAGCTAGAGAAAATGTAAATATATGGATTATGAAGGGGTGGCTTAATATTTCTGCATTTACATGTCGCGGTGGTAGATATCAACAGATTACTAAATTTTCATTATTGGGTATCCATGTCCCCCCTACTCCTATTTATGGAAAAAATTCTCGAGTTCTAAAGGAGTATTTACTTAATCGTATTTATTCCATACGCAGAGATGGATTTATGCTTATTTATCAGTCGACTTTCAATCAGATGATGTAAAGGATGTATTAAAACCACAATATTGATAATGAGAAAGATCTTAACAATAAAGGGAAATAAAAACAGCTCGTCAGTAGCATATTCCTCGCTGATAGGGAATACAGATAAATTAGTTACACCTTCATGAATATTGTTTTAAAGTTTTCTCTGTCCATTTGCAAATTACGTCGTCTCCAGTCTAGTAAACAAAACTGAATTATTTCCAGGGAATTTCATATATGTAGTTGCAATAATGTTTGAGTTTCTTGAAATATTTCTCAAGCCAGAAGTGTTGTGAAAATTGGAAATATTATAAGAGAATTCCACACTGGTAATGGCGAAGAATTCCTGGGTATATTGTTGCATCGGTTTTAGTCTGAGGCCACCTAACATAGTTGTACCTGTGGTAAATAGCGTTGGTAACACTTATGATAGTGCTATAGATCACAGATTGCCAACCGTGTTTACATTATCATTATGCCCCCTCATCCCGCTGTTTAATAACGATGTTTGTCAACCTGCTTTGAATAATACTCGTCTTGACTTTTATTTGTTAATTTTCAACATTATGAATACCCTTGTCATAATTACGATGAAATACCACAGTTACATATGCTCCCAACGTAAGAAGCATTAAGTACTGTATACGGAATCATTGTACACAAACCAAGTCAAAATGTAGGTAAAGATAGAAATGTATCCTACTTAATATACATCCATTGGGCTTTAGGTTCAAACTGTGAATTCCACCCACTGTGAAGATCATAATTAATTCAAGAATGGGTATGGTAACATAACCTGGATTGTTCAGAATGATGGCTGAGAAATTGTTCTTGCACATACATTTGGGAATATTCTTAAAGCATTTGTATGGTAGAAATTAATGTAGATCTCCGATTACCACCCTCCCAACACCACCACCACCACACACACTAGATTGGAAAACCCTACAATAGGTGACCTTAAGGCTGACACGTTAAATAAGCCAAACATTTTACAGCTTAAAGAGAGGGACTGGCTATAAAGTGGGGGGGGGGGGATACGCAAAATAATACAAAACCCATTCTTGTTAAAAGAATTTAAAATCTCAAAAATAGGTATATAGTTTACATGATAGTAAAGTTTCAGAATGGTAGAAGGTCTCATGATTGGAACCAAATATCTCGGTTGGTACGAGCTACAATACTTCATTCATTGTGACTTAACCCATTCAACTCCGATAACAAGATGTCTTGTCATTTGGTCAAATAAAACAAAAAATCATAATAAAACAACAAAATGTTTGATGATCAAACAGCACCAGAAAAATATGACGTCGTCAGTCCTCCTCGAGGAGGACTGACGACGTCATATTTTTCTGGTGCTGTTTGATCATCAAACATTTTGTTGTTTTATTATGATTTTTTGTTTTATTTGACCAAATGACAAGACATCTTGTCATCGGAGTTGAATGGGTTAACCTACTGTAGACTTTCATGATTCTGATATTATGGCAAGATAGTTTCAAATATTCATATCATGATTGATTGACATACC
>NC_134788.1:40333106-40443106 GCF_046742065.1 Oratosquilla oratoria
AGAGTAGCATGTGTAATGCAGACTTTACAAGAAAGAATAACCTCAAAAATCATATGGTGACCCACACAGGAGAGAAGCCTTTTCAGTGCGACCAATGCAATGCCGCTTTCCCACCAAAGAGGAAACTTAGGAGGCATATGATGACCCACACAGGAGAGAAGCCTTTCCAGTGTGACTTGTGCGTCGCTGTCTTTTCAAGGAAGTGTAATCTAAAAAGGCACGCGAGGACCCGCAATCGAGAGAATCCTTTTCTAGTGTGATATGAACGATTCACATAAGAAATAGGTAAACAAATAAAAATATATAGATAGATAAAATATAAAGATAAATCTATAAATAAAAGCTGCATAAGTAACCATGCGGTGACTGAACTCAGAATTCTTTACTAGTGTGACCTGTTGTACTTTTTCGGAAATGAATCCTAACATATGTATGATATCCTATAGCCTACAGGTACGAAACATTTTCTATGCAAACGGTGCTGTGCAGTTTCTTTCAGATGAGTATTCTCATTGAAAAAAAAATGGTGCGGTGTACAAGCTGTGGTACAAGCAATGGTGGTTTTGCTGGCGAGATAGTCTCTGCCGGAGTTTCTTCTATTTATCAACAATAAGATCTGGGTTTGCAAAGATTGCAAGTAGGTCCTTTGACCAAATACTCTAAATGCCGGGCCTAGACCTCGACACTGTCCTGGGCAGATGTCTGCCTTCTGCCAGGTGCGCGACCTGGGCAAATCTGTCTGGCAGGCTCGTGACTTGTCCAGCTCTTGCGGTCTCAGCAGCATAGCCGTCCGATAATAAAGGGGGTTAGTGGGTTGTCGTATGTGACACGTGTTAGTTAATGGGCATAAGTGTTAGTTCCGTATATAGGAGTTAGTCGTATGGTTGGTGGGTGTGGTTAGACATTGTGTGTGTACTTTAAGTTATGGAAATGTAATTATGGTATTAGAAGGGTTTCAGTGGGTCTGTCTGGTGACATTAGGCATCTTGTGACATTGTGGGGACGTTACTATTGTCTTATTCTGCGTTTAGTCAGGGATTTGGTCAGATGTTTTGGATTTGGGAAAGTGACGATCTTTGCAAGATTAGAAGACTTTCGCAAGGGGAGTACCATGTCGCAGATTTGTGGATCACGTGATTGGTTATTAATGGTTACATGCGGAGCCTACATCAGGAGGCGTAGAGCTGCGGTGGATTCGTCACCTTTGCCTTATGTGTTTGGACTATTGGGGCGGATAATAGTCACTGCTAGGAATCGAAGAGAAGTATGCGGTTTGATCACACAGCTGCGTTGTCACACTGGGCTGTCTTCCTCCGGCTGGCGGAACCCGCAGCTTTCGGAAAGGAATGCCGAGAAAAAGTATCAAATGACATTCCATGTATTTTTGTTGAAAAAAGAAAACAGTTTGCCATGGTGATTTTACGGCGGGAAAAGTGCTGGGGGTGTGAGAGCTCCCGACGATTTACCGGAGGTTGGAGGTAAAATAGCCCTCATAACCTCTTCGGTACGACGATGCCCACGTAGGCATCACGAGGCGCGAGTGGGTACACGAGGATACCGGTGTCTTTATGTATATATATATATATATATATATATATACATATATATATATATATATATATATACTGTAGTTGTACATGAATTACCTCCGGATTTTGTGAACTAGTATGATCACGTTTTCTAAAATACAGCAGTGATGCGTGTAGTGTGATGCATCGTACATATGGTAGCCAATGCTACGCGCGAGAATTTGACTCGTGCTGAAGTGGTTAAGCAAAGACGAGACCATCACGCTTCCGAGTACGGCGCCAGCACATTTTCAGTAAGGATGTAGTCTTTATACACAATGGAAGCCTTGAGCAGGAAATTAATCCTTTATAATCTTGATCGTTGTTACTTATCAAATGTAGATGCTGAATCTTCTGCTCGTTAAACCAAGATATATCAGTGACTTGTTATACCTGAGGAGCAGCATAAGAACTTCGGTTATGGGCAGATGGAGTTTACGATCTGTAATACGAACGTGTGTTTAGTCTTGACATGTACCCCGAGGGGATTCCGGATAATTGGTGGTGTGTCTGCGTGCGAGTCCGGGATTGACATGTGGCAGAGATAAAGTATCTGCTGTACATACCAAGGGTTTCCTCCCCCTTATTAGGGAGGTAGCCAATTCCCATTCCCATCCATTCCACTCCCATCCACCACCCTTTCCTCCCTCGCATCTTAGCTCCTCATGGATGACGGGTCATCCCTGTCTCCTGCCCACTGCCTCGGTCAGAAGCAATACAGCAAGACACAGCACATCCACGTTTAGGTTACCTTTTTGGTGTGGCCGTGTTAATAATCAACTTCAGTATATAAAAAGTAATTTCGAAAGGCATGTGATAACCCGACAATACACCCATGAAACCTTTCCAGTGTACGTAGCCTTTGTACTGCGGCTTTCTCACAAAATTGTCATGTCAAACAGCATATGATGACCCATACTAAAGACAAACCTTTCCAGTGTGACTTGTGTGTCGCAGCCTTTTCTCGAAAGAGTTATCTCACAAATAATATGATGACCTATACCATAAACAAGTCTGTTCCAATGTGATTTGTGTGGCCTAATTTTCTAACAAAACATTCATCAGACGACTCAGTGAGAGAAAATTTCGAGTGTGATTTACTCATGACTCTTACAAAAGGACCATAGCGACACATCTACAACAATTATAATAAATGGCTAATCAACCTCTTAACAGGTAGACAGTGCAAAGTAACCAAAGATAACAAATTTTCTAGGACAATAGACTGGTATTTAACCTCGTCACATGTGATCTCCCAACAACGCCAGATCAAGTTGGACTCGTGCATGCCGTGGGCCGAACGCCAATCTATGATATAGATGGCGTTTGTACAGCACCTCCATTGTATATGCGATGGTCACGTCTTCCTATGCACTTTGTTTTTCATTTTGATAAGATCAACTCGCCAATCGCCTAGTGTCACATCCCAAGGATGCAATCGTCCACGCTGCTAATTGCACATCTCCAGTCCTCATATAAATATGGGTCTCGCGTTTCGCTTTGAGTTCAATCTTTCCTCCCCTCTTCTATCACCTCGATCTCATTAAGTTGGTGATTTTTTCTAGAGGGTAACTTGAGTTACATCCAAGAATTAGACTTGGAATTATGTCCAAGACGTGGTGTCTTTTCTCCGCCATTTCAAATGTTCATGGTTCACCCAATTAGGAAAATAAATAATTTCTTTGGCTGGTAGGTTTACAATCATCTCTGACGTCACCCCTTATTTTTTGTTGATTTTTCTTTCTCCTTTTCTCGAAGGTTGAAGATATGATAACCTAAAAGAAGATACATAGCACCTTCACCCGTAGCTCAAAGTGTAAACATCTTGAAGTTTGCCACCATTTTTATATATAAAAAAAGAGGATTGTCTCAAAGTTGAACTTGAAATATATTCCCAGTACCAGTATAATCAACAACTGAAATTTTGCATTTTCCCGACATCGCATAAATGAACAAGCCTTAATTATCGATCTGTTGATTCATCTATTCATTTTATGTAATCGAAATATAAAGGAAGCTTCCTGAAAACTGACTGGCAATATCGTAAAATTGCAGATATCTTTATAATCACAAGAACAATGTCGATTAAAAGTTGAAATTATATATTTAGGGTCACTCTTTTAGAAGATGTCATGTACGAAACAGATGCAGTCCAGTACCAAGGCTCACTGCAAACTCCACAGTTCCAGACTTTTTATGCACTATCAGGTATGTTTTCCCGTAAGCAACAGAGTGCTTAATATTTACAACAACTTCATAAGGCCTGCACCATAGTTAAAAACATATCTCAAACGCAGAAATGTATAATCATGGGGTTAGATATTGTTACGGATCTCTGCAATTAACTCACCTTTTCTATTGCGATGGAAGAATCTTTCATGGACAATTGTCCGGTTCAGGGAAAGGCAGGAGTGTCACTTTCTTCACTTTATTCTGACTAACGAAGAGGAGGATTCACACTTGTGTTCAACACCGGGTCTAGGCTTGCACTACTGCTATCCGGGGTATGGCGGGCGACGCCGGGACCTCCCCCCCCGGCTCCCACGCATACCCTCGCTACATACCCCTTGCTTCCTCTCCGAATCACGCATCAATCACACGTTACAAATCACGTCACGTCCATACTAACCATCCAGGCACACTATGCAACATTTATTCATGCTCTTTCGCCACAATATGGTCTCTGGAACATTCCTCACAGACACATTGTTCTTAATTAAATGCTCGAGTACTCTGCCAACAAATTGAAACTGATATATTTAAAGATAATAAATAAATAGATTAATGGAAAATCAACAAATATATGAAAAATACCAATCACTTTTAACTAATATCGTTGTTTCACTACCCTTCCAAAATGTACGTAGTTATGTTTTATCTATTAAACGAGATCCAAAAGACCATATGGACATGTGATGCATATTTCAGACAGTAGATGTAAAGAATGTATCAAATTCCACTCTGATAGGTATATAATTTTCTAACAGACAATAGAAATAGGAAATATTGCGATAAAAGAAAAAATACATCAGAAACGGGTAAATAGTAATATAGTTAACATTTCCTACAAGAAAGCTTAGTCACCCCTTCATAATTCGCGTTTTAAGTTTTCTTCAAATAGACGTAAACAAAGAATTTGAAATGATATAGCGATTAGGATTACAGGAAATGACAACAAAGTAATGAATACTAATTATATGCTCTCGTTAATCCTACATTTGATTGTATTCTATCTGAGGTAACTAGTATAGGTAAATAATGAGACCAAAGAATGACATGTTAGAATAAGCCAATATTTTGACAGCTAAAAATATAGAATGGAAACAGAGGTGACGGATACTCAAAGTACAACGAAACTCCTGCATCAGGAAACAAACTATTATCAGGAAAACTTTACAAGTTAATTTACACAATGCCAATTATTCAGAAAAAGGGTGGGTGTGATGATCAGAACATCAATGTCCAGTGTTCAGCAGAATTTATTAATGTTTAACTAACGTAACCTAACCTTGCCTTGATTGAATGAATGGTACAAAGGAAGAGGTCTTTTAGGACTTACGGGGCTGGTTGCAAACTGAGAAATAAGTTAGATTAGGGTTGGACTCCATATACAGTATTTACTGATGCATTTCTTTAAAGTGTCAATTGTATTTGAACTTTCAACATGAACAGGTAGTTTGTTCCAAATATTTACAATGCGGTTAAAGAAAAAAATGTTGATTCGTTGGTATTAGATCTCTTATAGACTATATTTTGTAACCATTATTGTTTGTGACATTACTACAGTCCACAATAGAATAATCATCTGTGTACATGGAAGATTTTAGAGACTTCAATTAAATCACCTCACATTCTACGTTTGGATAAGGTAGATAAATTAATTTCACTCAGATGCTCTTCATAGGGTTTATTACATAAATGAGAGATCGTTTTAGTGATTCTACATTCAGCCTTTCTTAAAAGATATGGGGACCAAAATTGAACACAGTATTTGAGATGAGGTCTCAAATGTTCTTTCAAAAAATCCTTCTATTTGCTGGATAGTTTTTGTAGTTCGTGTACACAGAAAAACATAAGAACATAAGAATGAAGAGACTGCAAAAGACCATAAGGCCTACACTAGGCAGCTCCATATCCATCACCACCTGTCATCCCCATCCATAAAGTTGTCCAACCATTTCTTAAAACAACTGATAGTTTCACTACATGATTACTAAGTCTATTCCATTCATTGACTACCCTATTAGTAAGCCAATTCTTGCCTATTTCCTTCTTAAATCTAAATTTGTCCAGTTCAAACCCATTACTGCGAGTCCTGCCCTGTTGTTTTAATATGATGACCTTGTTTGCACCAACCTTGTTGGAATTCTATGATTGCTTGAACTAAATTGTGGGCTAGCCTAATGTTTACGCTGTTCACAAGTTCACTGTCGGTTGAAACTAAATCCAAAAATGTTATCGCTACATGTTGGTAAAGTGTGTTTTCAAGTAAATTATATAAATATGATCCTGAATGGTGTTGACATGCATGCATGCATGCATGTAGATGACGTTTCTCCTCTTGAGGGGCTCGGGGGTGGAGGGGGGGTTGTTTCTTAATGAAAGTTTAGAAGACTTCTTGGACTGGTAAAAGATAATAAAATTAAGATATTTAACTTCGGGTATTGGTTTTACGTTGCGGTGGATGATGATATTCCTCTTCATAGCTCTTTCTACAGTTTTATATGCTGATGTCGTGTGGCTTTTGTAAAACAGTTTTATGTCGTGTGTCTCGTTTGGGGCGTCGGTGCGGCGGTTATGTCCAAGGCACCAACGGTCGATTTCATCCTTGATAGATCTATCAACAGTATTGTTAGGGAAACTATTGTTTACAAGAACTTGAGAGGTCCGTTCAAGTTCGTGGTGAACAGATGTCCAGTCTGAACGCATGCGCAGATCATGCACATATGTGGCGCATCACACACACACACACACACACACACACACACACACACACACACACACACACACACACACACACACACACACATACACACACACATACATACATACACACATGTATATATATATATATATATATATTCATTTTTAATTTACTTATTTATTATTATTATTATTATTATTATTATTATTATTATTATTATTATTATTATTATTATTATCATTATCGTTTATCATTATTACTATTATTACTAATATTATCTATTATTATTTCTTTTACTATTACTATCGGGAAACAAGAATTGATATATCTATTTATCAAATTATTTTCATTTTTCATTTTTGTAATTGTCTATTTATCTATGGTTATTATTCACGGATTTATTATTGCAGGGGAAATGTACATACACACACGTACACACACGTACACACACACACACACACACACACACACGTACACACACACACACACACACACACACACACACACACACGGGACACCACGAGCATAGCTCCCCTTCCCGTAAAATACAACTAGGTAAATACACACACACAGTGTGAACTTTCCTTCCCTATTTCCCTTTTCCCTTTCCCCCTCCCCATCTCCTCCCCCTTCCCCTCTCTCCCCCTTCCACCCTCTCCCCCTATCCCCTCCCCCTTTCCACCCGTTCTCCTCCCCTTCCCCCCCTGTCCCCATCCCCTCCCTTTCACCCTCTCCCCCTCCCTCTTCCACCCTCTCTCCTCTCCTCCCCCTCTACCATCTCCCCCTTACACTTCCACCCTCTCTCCTCCCGTTCCCCCGTCCACTCTCTCCCCCATCCCCTTCCACCCTTCCACCCTTTCCCTCTCCCAGCCTCTCCCCCTTCCACCTTTGCTCTCTTCTACCCTCTCTCCCCCTCTCCCCCTCTTCCCCCCTTATCCACTCCCCCCCCCCCATTGTTCTTAAACAATTATTCCGGAAGAAGAATAGATTCTGATGAATCTGCAATAGTAGGCAACCCACAAAGTATATTCTCTCTCTCTATCTCTTTTTTTTCTCTCTTTCTCATGACTTGCATTAAATGTTGACCTTTTCAGAGTAGAGAGGATGTGCACACGCACATACACATGTATACATACATGTATACACACACACGTATACATACACGGATACAAAAATATACGCATATATATGAAGCATATACACAAACACACACAACATATACACATGTGTATATATATGGCTCTGAACATAATTTTGTTCCAGTTTTCGAAATATATCATATTCCCACAATTCTTCGTGGTATTCCGTGTACACATATGTGCACACATGTACACAATAACATACATAGTAGATCTTATCATAATAATAAGTAATGTTCTATATGGAAATAATTGTCAAAAATTATCGTATTTTCCATAGTTTTCGTATTTTTTTGCTGTGAATAAGGTTTTTCTCAGAATGTTTCGCTCAATGATAATATGATATGAATGTTAAAATTCTTCGTATCTTTTTATCTATTTCACATTTTTTTATTCGATATTTTGAGGAGTTTCCCTCAATGTTTCACTCATCGTTAATATAAGAATATCTGTCAAAATTCATCGTATCTTTTATTTCTATTTAATATTTTTACTATATTTCTTTGAGGGTTTTCTCATATTTCGCTAAGCGTTAATGTGAGAATAATTGTCAAATTCCATCTTATTATTTTCGTATATTTCACATGTTTTCATACAATATGTTTAAGGAAAAGTTGTCAAAATTCATCGTGTTTTTATCTATTTGATATTTTTTCAATCGGTAATTTCCAGGATTTTCTCAGAATGTTTCGCTCAGTGTTCAAATGATAATGGATGTGAATATATTATTGTGTTTTTTATATCACAAAATGTCATCCGATATTTTTGAAGATTTTCTTTGAATGTTTCGCTCAGTGTTAATGTGAAGATAATTGTCAAAATTCATCGTACTTTTTATTATTAATTTTTATTCGTTATATATATGTTTTCTTAGAATGTTTCGCTCAGTGTTAAAATGAACATAATTGTCAAAATTTGTCGTATTTTCTATACGAGTATTTTTCATATTTTCTCTACAAGTGTTTAAGGATTTTCTCAGAATGTTTCGCTCAGTGTTAATATGAACACAATTGTCAAAAATAATCTTTTCTATATCTTTAAAGCATTTTTCTCTCCACGTGTTTAAGGGATTTCTCAGAATGTTTCGTTCAGTGTCAATATGAACACTTCAAAATTCATCGTCTTTTCTATATTTCTAAAAAGTTTTTCTCTAGGTTTTCTCAGAATGTTTCGCTCAGTGTTAATATGAATTTTTTTTCAAAATTCATCGTCTTTTCTATATTTAAGAAAAATCTCAACACGTGTTTAAGGATTTTCTCAGAATGTTTCGCTCAGTGTTAATTCTCAAAATTCTCAAAATTCGTTGTATTTTCTATCATTTAAAAAAAATTCTCTCCACGCGTTTAAGGATTTTCTCAGAATGTTTCGTTCAGTGTTAATATGAACACAATTGTCAGCATGTTTCGCTCAATGTTAAAATGAACATAATTGTCAAAAATTATCGTATTTTCTATACGAGTATTTTTTATATTTTCTCTATAAGTGTTTAAGGATTTTCTCAGAATGTTTCGCTTAGTGTTGATATGAACACAATTGTCAAAAATAATATTTTCTCTATACCTTTAAAGCATTTTTCTCTCCACGTGTTTAAGAGTTTTCTCAGAATGTTTCGTTCAGTGTTAATATGAACACTTTTCAAAATTCATCGCCTTTTCTTTATTTTTAAAGTTTTGTCTATGTTTCTCAGAATGTTTCGCTCAGTGTAAATATGAAAACAATTTTCAAAATTCATCGTCTTTTCTATATTAAAAAAATCTCTATACGTGTTTAAGGATATTCTCAGAATGTTTCGCTCAGTGTTAATATGAACACAATTGTCAAAATTTATCGTATTTTCTATATATTAAAAAAAAATTCTCTCCACGTGTTTAAGAATTTTCTCGGAATGTTTCGTTCAGTGTCAATATGAACACAATTGTCAGAATGTTTCGCTCAGTGTTAAAATGAACATAATTGTCCAAATTTATCGTATTTTCTATACGAGTATTTTTCATATTTTCTCTACAAGTGTTTAAGGATTTTCTCAGAATGTTTCGCTCAGTGTTAATATGAACACAATTGTCAAAAATCATCTTTTCTATATCTTTAAAGCATTTTTCTCTCTATATGTTTCGTTCAGTGTTAACATGAATACTTTTCAAAATTCATCTTTTCTATATTAAAAAATCAGAATGTTTCGCTCAGTGTTAACATGAAAATTGTCAAAATTCATTGTCTTTTCTATTCTAAAAAATCTGAGTATTTCGCTCAGTGTTAAAATGAACATAATTGTCAAAATTTATCGTATTTTTTACACGAGTATATTCATATTTTCGCTGCAAGTGTTTAAGGATTTTCTCAGAATCTTTCGCTCAGTGTTAATATGAATACAATTGTCAAAAATCATCTTTTATATCTTTAAAGCATTTTTCTCTCCAAGTGTTTAAGGGATTTCTCAGAATGTTTCAAAATTCATCGTCTTTTAAATAGTTTCAAAATGTTTCAGAATTCATCGTCTTTTAAATAGTTTCAAAATTCATCGTCTTTTAAATAGTTTTTCGCTAGGTTTTCTCAGAATGTTTCACTCAGTGTTAATATGAACGCAATTGTCAAAATTCATCGTCCTTTCTCTATTTTCAAAACATTTTTCTCTCCACGTGTTTAAGGGCTTTCTCAGAAATTTTCGTTCAGTATTACGTAAGGCCACGTATTGAACTGAAAATTTCGCTCCATGACATTGACTTTCACGTCGTCACACAGTCGATTTCCATCTTCAAACTAAGTAAAACACCGTCGATTTTCATCTTCACACTAGGCAAAAAATACCGTCGATTTCCATCTACAGACTAGGCAAAAATACCGTCGATTTCCATCTTCAAACTAGGCAAAACTGACGTCAATTTCTATCTTCACACTAGGCAAAAATACCGTCGATTTTCATCTTCACACTAGGCAAAAATACCGTCGATTTTCATCTTCACACTAGGCAAAAATACAGTTGATTTCCATGTTCACACTAGGCAAAACTGCCGTCGATTTCCATGTTCACACTAGGCAAAACTGCCGTTGATTTCCATGTTCACACTAGGCAAAAATTACGTCGATTTCCATCTTCACACTAGGCAAAAATACAGTCGATTTCCATGTTCACACTAGGCAAAACTGCCGTCGATTTCCATCTTCACACTAGGCAAAAATTACGTCGATTTCCATCTTCACACTAGTCAAAAATACCGTCGATTTTTATCTTCACACTAGGAAAAAATACCGTCGATTTCCTCCTTCACACTAGGAAAAAATGACGTCGATTTCCATCTACACACTAGGCAAAATTACCGTCGATTTTCATGTACACACTAGGCAAAAGTGCCGTCGATTTCCATCTGTACACTAGGCAAAATGTCGATGATTTGGCAGAAAAATCGTATATTTTTAGTTCTATTCGCGTAAAAAAATCCTTCAACGGGACAGAAATATCGTTAAAATTTCCTCACATACACATGCCAGAAATACAGTTGATATTTTCCCCCAAAACCCGTAAAGGTATTTTTGTCTCTTGAGAATATAAATGAATAAAAAAACATAAAAATACAAATAGAATCAATAAAAAAAAGTAAAGGAATAAATGAAAAAACAAAACACATAAATATGTAAATAAGTAAATAAATAAATAAATAGATATATAAAATTATTAAACAAAAACCTTTTACCCTTACACTGCCATATTCTTGCGCATTGTTACATGAATTTTTTTGTTTAGGGTAAAAGCATAATCATTACTTCATTTAGTTTTTGTCCTGCCCAAACGATACTTACTATCTAGTTGATATAGTAAAAAAATTTCATGCTTATGCATACTGTTGTTTTGGAGAAATAATGCGAAATATTGGAGTAATTTGAGTGAAAATGGGCTATTGGCAACTCGACGGCAGCGCTGGAATATGATTGGCTAAATTATGTCGTCGTACTGAATTAGATCTTGACTAATTTCGAGGGGAATATGCCGTTGAAAAACGAACACGCCTGTTTTGAATTATATATATAATATAATATAAAATAATATATATATATATATATATATATATATATATATATATATATATATGTAATTCAAAACAGGCATGTTCGTTTTTCAACGGCATATTCCCCTCGAAATTAGTCAAGATCTAAATTCAGTATGACAAATTTATATATATATACATATATATATATATATATATATATATATATATATATATGTAATTCAAAACAGGCATGTTCGTTTTTCAACGGCATATTCCCCTCGAAATTAGTCAAGATCTAAATTCAGTATGACATAAATTAACATATATATATATATATATATATATATATATATATATATATATACATATATATATATATATATATATATATATATATATACATAATTCATATATATATATACATATATATATATATTTTATATATATTTTATATATATATATATATATATATATAAATATATATATAATTCAAAACAGGCATGTTCGTTTTTCAACGGCATACTCCCCTCGAAATTAGTCAAGGTCTAAATTCAGTATGACAACATAATTTGTATATATATATATATATATATATATATATATATATATATATATATATATATATATTGAAGTATGGAAGACAAATGAGTGGAAGGGTGGTGAGTTAGACACAGAGAACAGTTGGAGTTTTATTCACTGACGTTTCGTACTTACCAGGACATTCTCAAAGTACATGATGTGTCTAACTCACCATCCTTCCACTCATATATATATATATATATATATATATATATATATATATATATATATATATATATATATATATATATATATATATATATATCCTCCCGAAAAATGATAAATTGTGAAAATGAAACGTCAGGACCCGATACTCATGAATAAAATTCATATAAATACCTTTCCATCAAATAAAGCATTTCCCTGTAATACGTTATGATACTGCAGAACACGACAAAGAAATAATAATGGAATATTAGACAGAAAAGTAAAGAGAGGAAACGAAACGAAATGAGGGGTTGAAATGAGGGTCGGCTTTCAGCGACTACAGCACTATCTCCCTCATCCTTGGATACAGTACCTATCATCTGAAGAGAGAGGAGAAAGCGCATCTGTCTCTAGCAAACATTTCAACGACAAATGATTGGAGCTAAAGAGATGATAGATGGTGACTTTAGAATATATTATTTCCAATACAATAAGAATTAGTAAAAGTTGAAAATGATAACTTCCAATACAGTAATAACTACTGCCATCCCTTTCTAGTAGGGGTATAAATTACAATTCATAACAATGCAAATAATATACTACATTATATCATGAAGGAAGTAATACAGACATGTCGTGCTCCTTATTTACGAATAAATATGAATAGGTATATGTAAGTGGTAGATGTGGCCAAGATAACCAGAATGACAAGAAACACGAACAAACGTATGTCCTACAAGAAATTATTACTTAACATTTGGTGGTGAATAAGATTAATGTTTCCTAATTATGCGACTTTTATTATTATGTGATTAAATTAATTTAAATTCAAAATATATAGTGAATTACTGTGATGTGTGCGGGTGTGTGGGAGGCTGGACTATGACTTAATTGGTACAGACCTTTCTCTGGTTTGCGAAGATGCTTCAACGTTCATGATGCACTACTCGAGTCACGAATAGACTGACGTTAATACGAATAAATTGAAATTCCAGATAAGACTGAACTTGACACTGTTTTAACTTCTTAAGAGAGAAGACTGAAGACTGAAATTTACACTGTTGCTGGCTATAAGGGAACCTCTGGATGCTATAGGCTCCTCCTACAACTTATTATGATTGGTTAAGATTCTCTCTGTATACCACAAATGACCATCCCATCACGTGTCCATTTCAGAACTGCAAATTCAGCAGAACAGCATATGGCTCAAGAGTGTTTTTACTCGAGAAGGGCCCAGCGCGCGATGCGATGACGAAAACTAGTATCGACTAGTATCACTGTCTAGTATCAACCTCTAGTAGCAACTAGTGGTGATGGTGTTGGTGGTGTCGTCAAACCAATCACCACACCATTAGGTCCAATGGAAAAAAAAAACTAAAGTCACACCTTATGAGCTAGAATCAAAATTATGAATGTGAAGCTCAAAATCATGACCATCACTCCAGGAAGAAAAACCCACATTGTCGGTCGCAGGGGTTCGTGTCAGGTGGTGTGGGGGTCGGTGCAACTCCTTCATCCTCACTCGAATTCCATTCATACTCTCTCTCGAATTCCATTCATACTCTCTCTCCCCGATGCACCAGGGCCATCGATGTCTCACTGCTGTCCTCTGCTCGATGATCGTGATTCATGTCATCATATGATCCAGAATTGCCATCCGCTCTTCTTGATGCTGATAATAGCAAAATTTGATCATTTCGTCGCTTTTGGCCAATGCTGATTTGGGTCCAAGTATCCGTCATCACTGCTGATTATGTGTGACCTAATACAAAAAGAATACATACGACAGCAATAATACCATAATACCATTATAATGATCATAATGATAATGATGATTATAATGATAATAGTACTGACGATAACAATGATGGATGACAATGATAGTGACGGTAATGATATTGATAATGAAGATGATGATAATGATGGTAAGGATAATGGTAATGATGATACTGATGATGATGGCCATTGTGATGAAATAACGACGAATGAAATAGCATCTCTAATTGACAAGAGAGGCTTTTATTTATAGGGCAGGATAGAGATGATGGGGGGAGAGGGAGGTAGGGGGGGATTTGCGGGTTTAGTGGAAGGAAAGAATGGAATGGAAGGGAGTTAGAGTTATGATGATAGGTGTGGGGGCTGACACACTTGCTCGGATATTTTTACAGTCTCGTGGACAAGAGAGTCTCTCAGTGACAAATGGATCTTATAACTTTAACAACATGCAAATCGTGAAAATCAGAAAGATTCATAAAACAAACACATGCTCCCAGACAACCACGTCAACAAAAGTGTTCTATTCCACACGAGCAATATTAGCATGATGTGTATGGTTTGTCGCTGAAAGCCGACCCCGCTCGCCTCAAGTCCACATGAATCTGTAGGCGACGTGACGTCATAACGTAATTTTCAACAAGGTGGTGGACAGACCGAGTTTATATACACTTTGCAAAGTACTACATAAATGATTTCAAACATATCTTTCACCAAGTATTTCTACTAATTTACCACGAGATGATAATAGTATATTATGCATTAGGCATGCTAAGAAAATATGGGGAAAGAGGAAAACTGCAACCCAACATTATAAAGCGAGATTTTTTATTGTGTGCATGATATTTTCATGTCTGACTTTATTTCTTGTGTTTTAGTATTATTCTGTACTGTTTATTCATATTTCTTATCTTGCCATATAACTTTACTTATCAAGAAACTGTTTTCGATTAAAAATATGAGCCGTTGCTCATTAGTGTAGACTAACAAATCAAAGCAATAATTTAGCTAAGGTTCAAGAAAAAATTATAAAACTAATTATGTCTTATCTAATGTATATGACTTTGTAACACTCTTGCCTAAAAGATAGATAAACTCGTGGCTACTTTGCTCAGCTAATCAGAACATACGAATGTATGTTCTTCACAGTAACTGATATACTCCCCTCTTGACAATTGAAGCTTTACTGATTTTTTTTTAGAATGGTCGCAGCCAATCAGGTGATTGATAGGTGAGTTGGCAAGTATTGATATAATGTGATTATAATAACACGGCATTTGCCGTTGGCGGTGGATTGTAATCAGTGCTGGTACCTGTGTATGGGATCATGTCCACTACAATACCAGTCTCACAATCACACAAGACAAACAATTTGATTCCAAATTGATTCCTTTTCGTCTGCATATACTGCTTGAAAATAAGACATACCTTGAATAGCACAAGCGATTCGTCTATTACCAGCTTGCAGAAGGGTTTGAGAAATCGGCTGTGCCGTTCCTTTATCATCTTAAACACGTCACGTATCTTCCACATGCGGTCGTCTGGTCGAGGTTGTGTATTCGTGGTAAAGTGCAAGGTCCTTAGTAGTGTTTGGAACCTATTTCTTGACATGAATTTCCCGAATGTTAGTGTACCCAGCAACGTTTTTTTTTTTTTTCAATAGTCGCTGATGACATGTTTCTTTGCGTGTGGCATCAGAATAATTAGAGAAAAGAACACAGAGTTCCCTGACTGAAGCGGGGTTTCAAGTGGTCATCACCAGGCTTGCGGTAGACCTTGGCTGCTGGGGTGCCAGTCACTGTGAAAGTCGATTCGTCACTCCACTGTTCATCTGTCCATGTTGAATATTTCTTGGCAAATTTTAGACGTTTATTAACAACTTCCGACGAGTACCTCTTAGTTTCCCATGCTTCCAAGAATAATCTTTTCTTTTTGTTCTTTTGCATCTCTTGGGACATCTCCAGATATGATGGATTTTTTTAAAAGTAATTTCTAATGGAACAACAATCTCATTTTTCATTTCCTTTAAGATTCTTGGATGCCAACAGTCAGGCCCTGGTGTTTTATTAACTTTGAGTTTCTCTATACACCTTTTATTTTTATTTATTTATTTATTTTATTTATTTATTTATTTATTTATTTATTTTTATTTTTTTTTATTTACCGTTGTAAGTTGACCCTAGACTTTTCACAGGTTTCCGTTTGGAGTTCACTTTGAGGTGTTTCGTTGTTTAAAATATCACACATTCTTTCATTTGAATATTCAAGTTGACCATCAGCAGATAATAGTGGACCAATGTGATTCCTAACAACCTTTTTATCTCTAATGTAAGTATAGAATTCTTTGGGATTCTCTTTGGATTTATCAGCCATATTTATTTCGTATTGTCGTTTTTTTATTGTCTTTTTTAAATTCATACATAACCTTGAGAGTCATTCGATGCATCCGAGCACTTGTATTTCTTACAAGCCTGTCTCTTTTTAGCAATACTTTTTTCAGTTTCTTTGTCAAGCCATTTTCGGCGAGCCTGATTTGGGGGACGTCTGTCCAAGGGATGTAAGTATGAATCATCTTAGTAAGCGTAAATCATCTTAGTACAGTACTGTACGGGGCAGGCAGAAACATGGAACATGAGAGAGGAAGAGAGGAGTTTGAATGTGTTTGAGATGTGCCCGAAAAGTATGATGGAGGGAGGTAGAGGAATGGTTGGATACGGAAGTGGTTGCAGTACCGAACTTGAAAAGTCTTAATTAAACTATTGTCCTAGTTTCTAAGTATAGAAGTATAATCAGACCATTTCATGTAATTAGGTCTGCCCAAAATATAAAAATCAAAATTGGTTTAAATAATAAGTTGGCGGGGTCCGTAGTATATATTTAACATTTACATTATATCTATATAACTCTTGAAATACTATATAAAGAATAATGATAAATAATATATATTTTTATTTATACCCTACTGTAAAATAATATATATTAGGAATTACAAAGTAATGTATATTTGGAACAAGTATTTATCTATTTGCATAAAAAATGTATACATAGTGTATCGTTTTTCTTTTTAGGGGTGACTATACTAGATTCTATTAGTACATCTACTTATTTATTTTGATCGGTGATTGATTATATTAAGGTCCCGTCACATTTATCAGCCACACTCTGTACGCATCGTTCATTTTCTTTACTTACAACCTTAATATACAAATTTCTATACACTAGGTACTAAAATGTTTCTTTACTCTCGTAAACACACACACACACACACACACACACACACACACACACACACACACATAATATATATATATATATATATATATGTTACGGATCCCTGCAATTAGCTCACCTTTTCTATTGCAAATGGGTCGTGTGATCATGATGTCACGAGCAAATGGAAGAAGATCACCTCTACAATTGTACGGGTATCTGGTCGTTTCGCTACATGGCCAGTTCGCTACCAACAATTTCGCTACATTTCTTCGGTCGTTTCGCTACATTTCTTCGGTCGTTTCGCTACATTCTTCGGTCGTTTCGCTACATTGTTTTTTCGCATTTGAAATACGAATATGATAAAAAATACAATGTGTGTAGGTTTATAAAGTAATTTTCGTTTCAATACATGGCCAGTTCGCTACCAACCATTTCGATACGTTGCTCAGTCGTTTCGCTACATTCTTTGGGCGTTTCGCTACATTCTTTGGGCGTTTCGCTACATTGTCTTGGTCGTTTCGCTACATTCTTCGGTCGTTTCGCTACATTGTCTCGGTCGTTTTGCTACATTCTTCGGTCGTTTCGCTACATTCTTCGGTCGTTTCGCTACATTTTGTTACATTGTTCTGTGTTCGCTACATTCTTTTGGTAGTTTCGCTACATTCTTTGGTCGTTTCCCTACATTTCGCTACACTGTTTTTTATCGCATTTGAGATACGAATATGATAAAAAAAATACGATGTGTGCAAATTTACAGAGTATTTTTGCAGGCTACGGAAGTAGAATTTACCTAATGAGTGATAAATAAATTTGTTTTTATCAGGCCTTGTTTTATGCAATCGTCAGGCAGATTATTGGGCAGATAATTATAAAACAGTGACTTATCATGCACATTACCAGAGCTGGGTGCGTTACGCTTTAGTTTGGCCGCGGTTAGCGCTCCCAAACTATTAACCCATTCAACTCCGATGACAAGATGTCTTGTCATTTGGTCAAATAAAACAAAAAATCATAAAACACCAAAATGTTTGATCAAACACCAGAAAAATATGACGTCAGTCCTCGCTTCGCTCGCAGCGAAGCGAGGACTGACGTCATATTTTTCTGGTGTTTGATCAAACATTTTGGTGTTTTATGATTTTTTGTTTTATTTGACCAAATGACAAGACATCTTGTCATCGGAGTTGAATGGGTTAAAGCAACATAGGTGTCGGTATAGTATTTGACCTACGAAAAATTCCTTTTGTATATTATGTGGCCTACCGGACATTTATTTCGGAACGCACCAAAGAACACGCCCAGTTCTGTACATTACTATTAGATTTCCCGTTCATTTCACGCACATGACACACTAATATATAAGCCATGTGCGTGAAATAAATGGGCGTTCTAAAATGAAATATTTGTCATCTTCAGATTCAGTTGGAAATGGGGGACCTAAATTATTCAAAACTGGGATGAACAATTCTTATTTTTTAATTAATTTCTCTTTCTTTTATTCGAACTGTGCTTATTACAAAATAATGTGTATTGTTCATTTTCAATAAACGTAATTGTAATATGACAGGTCGCGCCTATGCCATAGGCTTACTGTTTGCACTAAATGTTAGCCCTGGCAACATAAGTCGAATCCTGCAACCTGATTGATTCGAGCTTTAAACGGAATATTTTTAAATTAAAGTTTATATTGCAAGAATATTGCAGTTCAACCGATTGTGTCTCCAGGGTCTGACGACGCGACCCAAGATTGGAGGAAGACCCTGGGTACAGAGCATTAGGTTTCATTGCTAGGACGATAACAAATAGAAGTGCAGAGGTAATTATTAAACTATCTAGCGATAGTTAGACCCATCCTTGACTATGCGGTACATTTTTGGTCTCTGTCCTACAGAATGGACATCAATTCATTAGAATCAGTACAGAGAAGAATGACCAAAATGATACATGAACTCAGAAATTTGCTTTACAAAGAGAAGCTTAGGCACCTTAACTTACACTCTCTGGAAAGACGCAGAGCGCAGGGTGATCTAATAGAGGTGTTCAAGTGGATCAAAGGGTTTATCAAGGGTGATGCAAACAAGGTCATCATATCAAAACAACAGGGGAGGACTCGCAGTAATGGTTATAAACTGGACAAATTTAAATTTAAGAAGGAAATAGGCAAGAATTGTTTTATTAATAGGGTGGTCGACGAATGGAATAAACTCAGTAATCATGTAGTAAGCGCTGAAACTATCAATTGCTTTAAGAAACTATTAGACAACTTTATGGATGGGGATGACAGGTGGTGATAGATACGGAGCTGCCTAAAGTAGGCCTTATGGTCTCTTGCAGTCTCCTTCATTCTTATGTTCTTATGAGGTTGATGCCCCCTTGACCAGGTAACACTACCTCCATGGTTTAGGCATTTTCAGGCCTATAGAAAAATATTTGTGATATTGGTCGGTCGTATCTGTGTGCCCCAGGACTGATGTGTATCTTCGATTGCCTAAAAAGGCCGGAAGATACGTTTCATCAGCTTCGGTCCTCACTGTTATCACTAGCTTATCTGAGTGAAAGTACTTATTAAAAGTAGTGAACTTTGGCAAAATCCAATCTAGGAAGTGGCAGTACAACTTAAGGTTAATGAAAGGGTCATGTAGAGTTGAAAATTAGCTCAGCAGCAACTAGCTTCTCAGATGACCACATGTCTGAGAAAAAAAACCGAAGATCTTCCCATTGCTCCAAGATCCTCTGAACAACAGCAACCAATGACAACCACCTCGTCTGTGATGTGTATATCATCTTGTGGGGCTTCAAGTGAATGAAAGACTGAAATTGTACAAATTCACTCTGGCGCTTGCAACTACACTTAAAGAAATTGTACACTTCTTTTGCTAAATCCTCACACCTTCTAGGTAAAGCATAAGCCTCGCTGGCACAGAGGTGAGCAGAATGGTAAACACATTTGATTACAAAAAGACCAATGCATTCATTACGGAAGCTACTTGCAACTGAACTGTGAGCTCCCATCATTACACTACACCCATCAGTCCCAAAACCTATCATTTGTGTAACTGAGATTTCATGTTTCTTATTATTATTTTTTTTTTCATCAATCCCCTATAGAGATTACTAGCAGTGGCTCCTTTTCCGACATTTTCAGGGTTGGGTGTATTGTAAACTTCACACAGCTCCCAGAATTTACTTTCAACACACTCAGGATCATGATCAAAGAATCTTACTACAACACAAGATGTTTTTATGGAACCAACGTCAGTAGACTCGTCCGTAAGAACGCTAAATTTTGTTTCTCTTAGTTTGTGAGCAAGTTGTTCTTTGTAGGACTTTCCTATGACATTAATTACAACTCCAGTTGCTTTAGTTCTTTTCATAGCAAATTCCTATGCTATCTTGGAGTCACTCAAAATATCTCTCAAGACCTCTGACAATTGATCCATTACCTTAAAAGGCCCATTATGTGCAGCTAGAATACCTGCCAGCTTTATTTCTGCCATATCCACAGGATCTTTTGTGGTTTGTTTTTTCTTAAAGAAGGTTGATACTGGTACCTGCTTGTCCGTTGTACCCTTGAAATATGAAGCGTTTTTTTTTTTTGCCTTTGGCATGACTTTTTAGCACTGTTAGCTCTGCAGTCATAGTAACGTTACAAATTCTACACCTATCTTTATACTGTTCAGGTGTTTCCTGTAGCTACGGCTTGAAAGCAGGGTCTGTTTCCCATCCCTTCCTATATCGTTGCTGACAACGAGACTGAGAGCCTGAAGTAGATGCCTCAGCCTGTCTAGAAAGGACATATTTCCCTGCTTGAACTCACGGCAGGCCAATCAAGCTGTCCGCCTGCTAGGCCTACGTTTGCTTAGGCCCATCTTAGTTTTATTCCGTAGGATTTGTTTTGATACCGGTATAGGCCCTAAAAACTTTGTAGTAGTGTCCAAACAGGCATATTGTACTTTAACGGGTGCTTGTCCGTCCAAACTAGAGCATAAATATTTCTTTTCTTTGCGATGACAAATCAATTTCTTTTCTTTGCAACAGACCAATTTATTTTCTTTGCAATGAAAGTTGTTTCATCCCCGTTTGAAGTGTAAGTTATTAATTTTCATTTCTAAGTTAATTTGTTAACCTTATCTATCGCCAAATCGTACCATTAGGCAAATTCTTCTGTCTCCCACAAAGTATTTTTTTATCATATTCAGATCTCAAATGTGAATAAAACAGTGTAGCGAAATGTAGCGAAACGACCGAACAATGCCTAAATGACCAAAACAATGTAGCGAAACGACCGCGTATCTGGTCGTTTCGCTACATGGGAAGTTCGCTACCAACCATTTCGCTACATTGTTCGGTCGTTTCGCTACATTTAGCTACTTTGTTCGGTCGTTTCGCTACTCTGTTTTTTCGCATTTAAAATACAAATATGATTAAAAAAAAAAAAAAAAAAAAACGATGTGTGCCCTTTGGGCGTTTCGCTACATGACCAGTTCACTCCCAACCATTTCGCTACATTGTTCGGTCGTTTCGCTACATTTGGCTACATTGTTCGGTCGTTTTGCTATACTCTTTTTTCACATTTGAGATACGAATATGATAAAAGATACGATGTGTGCAGGTTTATAAAATACATGTAACCTTTTGGACGTTTCGCTACATGGCCAGTTCGCTACATTCTTTGATCGTTTCGCTACATTATTTCGGTCGTTTCGCTACATTCTTCGGTTATTTCTCTACATTGTTTCGGTCGTTTCACTACATTCTCCGGTCGTTTCGCTACATTTGGCTACATTCTTTGGTCGTTTCGGTACATGGCCAGTTCGCTATATTCTGCGGTCGTTTCGCTACATTATTTCGGTCGTTTCGCTACATTCTTCGGTCGTTTCGCTACATTGTTTCGGTCGTTTCGCTACATTCTTCGGTCGTTTTGCTACATTTGGCTACATTCTTTGGTCGTTTCGCTACATTCTTTCGGTCGTTTCGCTACATTTCGCTACACTGTTTTTTCACATTTGAGATACGAATACGATAAAAAAAAATTCGATGTGTGCAAATTTATAAAGTAATTTTGTAGGCTACGGAAGCAGAATTTGCCTAATGAGGCGATTTGGCGATAGATAAAATTATTTTTATCGGCCCTTGTTTTATGCAATCGTCAGGCAGATTATCCGGTAGATAATCATAAAACAGTAACTTATCATACACATTACCAGAGCTGGGTGCGTTCCGCTTTAGTTTGTCCGCGGTTAGCGCTCCCAAACTATTAAAGCTTAAGAGACAGGTTCATAACGAAATAAAACTCCGGTATGCCACATACTATACCAAAGAAAATTTTCGTAGGCCACATACTATACCGGCACCTATATTGCTTTAATATTTTGGGAGCGCTAACCGCGGCCAAACTAAAGCGGAACGCACCGAGGAACGCGCCCAGCTCTAGAAATGTGCACGATAAGTCACTATTTTATAATTATCTGCCGGATAATCTGCTTGACGATTGCATAAAACAAGGGCCGATAAAAACAATTTTATCTATCGCCAAATCGCCTCATTAGTCAAATATTGCTTCCGTAGCCTACAAAATTACTTTATAAATTTGCACACATCGTATTTTTTATCATATTCGTATCTCAAATGCAATAAAAAAAAAAAAAAAACCAGTGTAGCGAAATGTAGGGAAACGACCAAAGAATGTAGCGAAACGACCGAAAGAATGTAGCGAAACGACTGAACAATGTAGCCAAATGTTGCGAAACGACCGAAGATTGTAGCGGTTACAGGTCGTTTCGCTACATTTTCCAGTTTGCAAATTCTGCTTCCGTAGCCTACAAAATTACTTTATGAATTTACACACATCGTATTTTTTTTATCATATTCATATCTCAAATGCGATATAAAAAAAAAAACAGTGTAGCGAGATGTAACGAAACGACCGAAGAATGTAGCGAAACGACCGAAAAAATGTAGCGAAACGACCGAACAACGTAGCCAAATGTAACGAAACGACCGCAGGATGTAGCGAAACGACCGAAGAATGTAGCAAATCGTTAGTAGCAAACTGGCCATGTAGCGAAACGTCCAATGGGTTAAAGGTATTTTATAAACCTACACACATCGTATTCCTTATCATATTCGTATCTCAAATGCGAGAAAAATCAGTGTAGCGAAATGTAGCAAAACGACCGAACAATGTAGCGAAACGACCGAAAGGATGTAGCGAAACGACCGAAGAATGTAGCGAAACGACCGAAGAAATGTAGCGAAACGACCGAAGAATGTAGCGAAACGACCAAAGAATGTAGCGAAACGACCTGTATTCATTGTCCGGTTCAGGGAAAGGCAGGAGTGTCACTTTCTTCACTTTATTCTAACTAACGAATATGAGGATTTTACACCTGTGTTCAACACCAGTACTAGGCTTACTCTGCTGCTATCCGGGGTATGGCGGGCGACGCCGGGACCCCCTCCCCCCCGGCTCCCACGCATACCCTCGCTACATAGCCCTTGCTTCCTTTCCGAATCACGCATCAATCACACGTTACAAATCACGTCACGTCCATACTAACCATCCAGGCCCACTATGCGACATTCATTCATGCTCTTTCGCCATATATATATACATATATTATATATATATATATATATATATATATATATATATATATATATACAAGCATATCTATATACATGTATATTATATATATATATATATATATGTATATATATATGTGTGTATATATATATTATGGGTAGAAAAATATAAGATATTTATACATAATTTAAGACAATATAACATATAAATTATAGCATATAGATTATAAAGTAAAAGTATAAAAAATGAAATATGAAAATAGAATAAGGAGTAGAAATAGGAAAATTGAAAAAATATATAGAAAATAGAAAGCCTGCACCTCCGCAGTTTCAGTCCTCAGATTCAGGTTGATGTTCGAGGTAATTTGCTTAAGCACACATACATATAACTATTTCCTAGTCGAACTGTCAATAAAGAGTTTCGTTGTAGTTTCGTTTTTGTGACTTTTCTTTGTTTATCCTCTGTCCGCTTCCTTCAATTTCTTTTATCTTGTTTCCCTAAGTTTTTGATTTGTAGTTTCTCATTTAAAACATGTATTTTTGCTTTACCGAAAAAGATTTTCCCTGCCGTTGATTCATCATAGTCAGTATCTTCTATAACTCTCGCATTTTACTCAATTGTAGTCGTTGGCTTTGTTTGTTTACATATGTTGTGATGGCCCGTCAAAGTGGGTCAAACCTTCAGTTCCGCACATTCAGCTGTTGGAAGAGCTTGTCGTCATGGCTGTGCATTGTACAGGCCAAACAAGTGTGCCTTCTTGAATTTGTAAGTGGAATCATATATAGTGGTAAGGTAGTTTAGTTCATGCTCATTGATTTTGAATTTGTTACACTTCAATTCCCGTTTGGTAATGTATTCTGAGGGGTAAACGTGTAGATATCTATCAAGATGTTTAGCAGTCTCACAGGTGCAATTACCTATATCATGAGCTAGGTTTGGTTAGTCCAAGTATTTTGAATCCCAGGTATAATTACAAAAAAAAAAAAAAAAAAATTGATAGCTAATAAATAAATAGATAAATAAAAAAAAAAAATTATTTACCAAGGGGCTAGGGTAGGTTTGGTCAGGTCAGGCCTCACAACTACAATTCATATCCATATGATTGGCAAGTTCTTATCATTATGAGTATTTTGAGCCATGAATATAAATACTTTCAATTAATATTAATGTCAGTAGCAATTTAAAAGAATAAATGAGGACTGGCAACCATTTTTATATTTATGAATTTATTTCTCTTATTTGCTTACATTGTTCTTACATTCTTATTGGGGAATGAGACTCCATCTTGTCTTCCTCTGTACAAAAATCAAGAATATATGAAGTTCACTCTGAATTCAGTGTGCAGATTGTAACATTTTTGCGAGTAAAAATAACAGTAAGTACGACTACAAGTTATTTGGAAATTCGTTAACAAAAGTGGATAGTGAAAAGGATCTTGGTGTAATTATCAGCAACAATCTCAAATCATCTAAGCAGTGTATTTCAACCTCTGAGAAATCAAATAAGGTTCTAGGACTGATTGTGGAATCTTTTGACTTCAAAAGTTCATCTCTCATTAACAAACTATATAAATCGTTAGATCGTCCACATTTTCAATATGCTGTTTCAGTATGGTCACCGAATCTCATTAAAGACATTGGCAGATTGAGAAAAAGTACAATGGCAAGCCACAAAACTGATTCTAAGTATAAAAGATAAATTGTATGAAAATTGACAAAAATATATGAATTTGTTTTCCCTAAAAAAGCATAGACTCAGGTGACTTGATACAGGCCTTCAAGATTCTAAAGGGAATTGGCAACATCAAAAGAGACAAAATTTTCCCACTGAATGAGAATCTGACAAGAAATAATGTTCTCAAACTCTCAGTAAATAGATCTAATTTGGAAGTGGATAGAAACAACTCCAAGCATATAGTTAATGAATGGAACGAACTTCCTGCAGAGGCAGTGCAATGTACTTCAGTTTGAAGCTTTAAGATTTGTTTAGATAATCACCAAAGGAAAATGCTGTAATGCCTTCCATTTATTTTATTTGTGTATTTGTTATTATTATTTGCTTGATTATCATTTATTATCATTAATCTGTCAATTTATTATTATTTGCTATTTACCTGTTTGTTTATTAAACTTTACCTATTCATTATTATTTCTATTAATATAGTTTTTATCTGTTTATGTATTTATTTATCATTATTATAATTTCTTTGCATCCGACCTAGTCATGGACCAAAAGGTCTCCTGTCAGCATGCTCCTTTGTAATCCTTTGTAAAATCTTGATGAGCTTCCCAATTTGCACTCGTAAGAAACAATAAAATAAAAACTGTTGTATAGAAATGGGAAGTCTGCCACAGACTGAACTCACTTTGCCACTGAAGTGGGGTATGGGGCTAAAACACTGTAAACATGATAATGAGATGTGTGTCACCAGCCACCTCTTGACTGCTGTTAGTATTGATCACTGATTTTCTGTTTGATCATATCAGTATTATATATATACACACCCATCATATCATCTTCATAGATATAATGGAAATCGTGCAAATGGTAAACTGGTCATTTTAATAGTGGGTGCTCCAACCCATTAATATTTGTGGTACTCCCCCAGGTATGCGTAGCTCCTCCTCGGGGATCGGTGCCATCCGCGTAGAGCTGATGGCCAGGGGTAGTTGCTGCTGTTTGGCCCCCAACTCTCTTCTCTTCCTCCACAACCACCAAATACCAGCCTCCGGAAACATATTCATAATCATATCACTCACCGCTCCATTAACACACTGAAAGACAACACACTGCTACATGCCAGACCCCCTGATATCCACCCTTCTGAATCCTCTCTCCCACGTAAGGACAGAGTCCACTTGGCCAGACTGCGATGCGGTCACCACCCAGCACTTCTAAGCTACCAGAAGAGGCTGGACGACCGTGTTGTGAACAGCTGCCCAGGATGTAACACTTCACCCCATACCATACAACACATAATGGAAGACTGCATTATACACAATCATGCACGCAAACAACACAACATACACTCTATAAAGGATTTGTGGGAAAACCCAGTTTCGGCTGTGGCCTTCCTTGTGGAGACGGGACTGCTCGGACAGACAGTCTAGGGAACGACAACAACAACAACAACAACCCATTAATATTGTTTCACTACATTCTAAACAAGCACACAGTTGCCAGATCAACTCTGTGACACAAGGCACTATCCAACCAATGTACTGGATGTAAGTGCTGATGATAGTGCATCCATCCATACTATCATTATGTTCTTGTATAGTGTTCATATCTTAGAAGGAGTGATGTGGTAAATGCTCAAATGAGCCCAAAGCTTGCAGAACATTCAGATTCATGTTTAAGTTAATAGGCCGGGGCACCTTCTAAACTGAGATAATCCTAACATCAGATAAAGGTTGCACAAAGAGAACAAGATTTTTTTTTCTTCTTTTCTTTTTTGTCATTATCATAAAAGTGTCACAACTAGTAAGGGAGATGTCACAGGCATCCTGAAAGATGACTGGGTTTGTGTATATTATGCTTCTGTGATTAAATAACCTGTGGGATAAAAATGTTAAAGCACTAGTTCTCGCATTATACATTGTCTTCTCACTACTTCCACATGCAAATGGATTTTGCCTTTGATAGCAGTTCTTACCTGAGTACTTCATTATTGCTGAGATTGTTTTAGTGGGTATATCTGATATGTATGTTTTTTCTAGTAGACAAACAGGTATTTTATGAGGTGTGACAAGAAAAAAATATGGAAAGTACCTCGACAACTAATTAGATCAATTTTATTGATTACATTTTACAAAAAAATGATATAGCACAGGCACACCACTTACCAGTGTATCTTAAACAATGTATCTTGCATCATAATTTGAGTGAGATGAACTGAATAAACACTAGAGTAGGTCATGTTTAGATTGAGGTCTTGTGAGCCCAAACATGGAATGTTATGGAATATGTTAGAATATTTCTTCTGCGGCCAGCTAGGTCATTCCCCACTCCCAAATGTTGTGATGTGAGGAAAACAAATACAGAAAAATTCAAGTAATTCTGGTCGTGGTGGGGTAAGTATGCTTGTAGGTAATGGATGATTTTCAGCATGTTTCTAATAAAAAAATAGATCACAATATGTCATAGCACCATATCTGTTATTGTTTGTGCCTGTGTTATGTCAGGTGATGGCATGTACAAAAGGTCTGTTTAGGTACAAAGACACTTTAGCATGAAATGCTTTACACATGAAAAATCCATCATCTTATTACAGTGTATGACACAATTTCAAAGAGTTAGATGTCAGTCTTTTAAATAAAAAAAATTCCAGGATGACGGTATCTATCACCATTGCTTTGGAAGGAAGAGCTTTCTGTGGATTCCATGTGTCATACTATGAAAAAGTGTGACATCTGCAGCAAAGCTATACCACAGATCATCATAGATATTACATGATAAACCTCTCCAGCGTGACCTGTGTGCTTGCACTTTGTAAGAAAAGGGTGATCTCAGATAGCACAAAAGTCACCTCAAAGGTCATATGACCCACGCAGGATCTGTGTGGTTCTGATTTCTGACAAAAGGGTTCTCTCTCACAACATATGGGGAATGACACAGGAGAAAAGCCTTTCCAGTGTGACCTCTGTGATTCTGCTTTCTCAAAAAAAGGTTCTCTCACACAGCATATGAGGACCCACACGGGAGAGAAGCCTTTCCAATGTCACCTGTGCAATTCTGCTTTTTCACAAAAAGGTTCTCTCAAACGGCATATGATGACCCACACGGGAGAGAAGCCTTTTAAGTGTGACCTGTGCAGTTCCGCTTTCTTAGTAAAGAATAGTCTCACACATCATATAAGGACCCACACTGGAGAGAAGCCTTTCCAATGTGACCTGTGTGATTCTAGTTTCTCATATAAGAACCATCTCAGAAGGCATATGAGGACCCACACAGGAGAGAAGCCTTTCCAGTGTGACCTGTGCAATTCTGCTTTTTCAGAAAGTGGTAATCTCAAAGAGCATATGAGGACCCACACTGGGGAGAAGCCTTTCCAGTGTGACCTGTGCGATTCTGCTTTCTCACAAAAGAGTTCTCTCACACAACACATGAGGACCCACACTGGAGAGAAGCCATTCATGTGTGACCTGTGCAATTCTACTTTCTCAAACAAGAGTAATGCCACACTGCATATAATGACCCACACTGGAGAGAAGCCTTTCCAGTGTGACCTGTGCAAATCTACTTTCTCACAGAAGTATAGTCTCACAAAGCATATGAGGATCCATACAGGAGAGAAGCCTTTCCAATGTGACCTGTGCAATGCAGCTTTCTCAGAAAAGGGTACTCTCACAAAACATATGATGACCCATACAGGAGAGAAGCCTTTCCAGTGTGACCTGTGTGGTTTTGCTTTCTCACGTAAGAATAGTCTCAGCAGGCATATGAAAACCCACACTGGAGAGAAGCCTTTCCAGTGTGACCTGTGCAAATCTGCTTTTTCTGAAAAGGGTAATCTCAAAGAGCATATGAGGACTCACACTGGAGAGAAGACTTTCCAATGTGACCTGTGCAATGCATCTTTCTCAAAAAAGGGTAGTCTCACAAAGCATATGAGGACCCATACTGGATAGAAGCCTTTCTAATGTGACCTGTGCAATGCAGTTTTCTCAAAAGAAGTGTCATTTCACACATCATATGAGGATCCACACTGGAGAAAAATCTTTCCAGTGTGACCTGTATAATGTAGTTTTCTTGGTTTTTAAATACTGGAGAAGTCCTCAAGTCTCACTTTGGACCCAAAGTAAACAAGGGGGCTTTGTGGTCAATGGTCAATCATGTTCCTCAACATCACATTATTTCCGAGTTAAATGACTTCAAATACTTCTCTTACCTCTTTTGTAAATATTCATCCAGGTGTTATCCTCATCAAATAGATATTCTGGCCGCTGAAGTGATTGAAATTATGTAAAATGTATTTGATACTCATACATGCTTTTTTTTTTTTTTTTTTATAACTAGATAAGAGATTAGTAGACCAGGAAGAGAGCCACTGCCTGATGGTCGTGTTTTAGTTTGGAAAGGAAGGGTAGTGTGTAACGAAAAGGAGATGACACACCTTGTGTACTCATTGGGAGTAGCTAAGCTAGTTAGCCTATTTTCTTTTACTTCTTGTTTAGTTCTAATTTACTTTTACTAAGCTATTAGTTTTTTTTTTTTTATTGAGTGCTGAGGGGGACACATGAATATTCTATTATTGGTCTCACCAAGGCTTTGCATAGGTGTATATTCATACTATTTTCTGAGCAATATAAATCACCTGCAATAACATATGCCAGATAAAAGTGTATAATCTTATTTTCTGCATAGTATATCAAATAATCACTTTGCAATTAAATAATGTATATATTAGAAAATATTTTATCCTAAAATGCATTTTTTAATTGTTCATGAATACACTCAAATATTTTTATAACTATGTTAAGGAGAGACCATAAAATTAGTACTAAAAGGCATCAACAGAGTATAGTTTTATCGCTCACAGACCTGTAACCAGTTTCCCTTAATTAAATTATTCAAAACTGGAGCTGTTCTTGGGTTCCAATCCATCTCTTTACATCAAGTTATATATGTGTGTGTGTGTGTGGTTTAATACACCTGTAGCCTCGTTCATAGAGAAATTTCCTTTCAGTTAAATACAAATAGAAACCTTGTCAAAATCTGACTGAATTTTACAGAACACATGATGGCGGTACACTGGGCATTTCTCAATAGCAATCTCTTGCGTGTCCTTCACACGGGTTTTTTTTTTCAGGTGAGCCTGGTGGCACTATTTTCAACATTCTCAGGTAAGTCATTGTTGAACAATGGGACACTCTTCTCCAAAGCTCAAAGCCCAATTCAAGGTTAACTCGAGACTCGTAAAAACAATGTTTTTCTTCATTGTGGCTCGGTGTCAGAGCAGTATCTAAATGAAAGTCTTGCAGTAGGTACCTTACATAACCAGGTTCCAGTGGCGGATTCAGTGAGGGGGCTGAAGCCCTCACCAAATTTGTTCTTTCATTAACTCTTAACAGAGGCCGAGAAACCTGCCTCGTGTACACCGGTATACTTTGGAGAAAGGATTACAAAGGAGGAGCATGCAGACAGGAGACCTTTTGGTCCATAACTAGGTCGTATGGGAAAAGATATAATGATAGATAAAAATATATATATAAATGATGATAAAAAAAAATACTGTTATGTAAAGTTGAATAGTAAACAGGTAAATAGTAATTATTTATGTGTCCATTTATTATAATAATGAATGGACATATAAATAATAATATAAAACAAATGGCAGGAACTACAACATCTTGTTAAGGTATTTATCTAAACGAACCTTACAGCTTCGAACAAATGTACATTGCACTGCCTCAGCAGGGAGTTTATTCCAATCATAAACTACACGGTTGGCAAAGTTGTTTCTATCCACATCCGAATTAAATCTATTTCCTGACAGTTTGAGACCATTATAGTCTGATTCTCATTCAGTATGGCTTTGTGGCTCGCTGTTGTACTTTTTCCAATCTGCCAATGTCTTTAATAAGATTCGGTGACCATACGAGCATATTCCAACTGGGGGTAGGGAGGCACTTGTGCTTCCACCAACGCTCGCTTCAGTGCCACGAAAGCCTGCTGGCACTCCTCGCTCCACTCGAAGGCTGCTCCCTTCCTCGTCAGATGGTGCAGTGGGGCGGCGATGGTGGCGAACCCTGCCGCAAACCGCCGGTAATACGTGCACAGGCCCAGGAAACTGCGCAGCTCTGAGGCCTTTTGAGAGACTGGCCATCCTTCCACAGCGGTGACCTTCAGTGAGTCCGTCCTCACACCTTCCCTGCCGACGACATGTCCCAAGAACGGCACTTCTGACTTGAATAAAGTGTACTTCTTTGGATTTAGCTTCAGGCCAGCCTTCCTCAGGCGGGCGGGCGAACACTTCTGTGAGCCTGGCCAGCTCCTCCTTGAAGCTGTTTCCAAACACCAGCACGTCGTCTCATTAGACGACTGCCACCTTCCACTACATACCTTCGAGTATGCGCACCATAAGACGCTCGAAGACTCCAGAGACGTTCATGAGGCCAAAGGGCATCACATTCCAGTGCCACAGGCTTTGCCCAGTCGAGAAGGCTGTCTTCTTTTTGTCCTCAGGCGCCATCTCGACTTGATAGCCTGACTTTAGGTCCAGCGTGTAGAACCACTGGACCCCACTGAGAGCGTCTAGCGTCTCGTCGATGCGGGGGGAAAGGGTAAGCGTCAGGGACAGTGACGGTGTTCAGCGCCCGGTAGTCTACGCAGAACCTCCGGCTTCCGTCCTTCTTCGTCACTAGAACTGCCGGCGATCACCACGGACTGTCCGCTCAATCACTCCCGTTTCTGCCAACTCCCGAACCAGTTTCTCCATTTCTTCTCTCTTCGCTGGTGGGACCCGACGCGCAGCGACCCAATTCCATGTCTCCACTGCTGAACACGTCATGGTACTGTGCAAGTAATGCCCTCACTCTACTCGCCTGCTCAGCTGTCAGCTGTGTGGTGTACCTCCCCGCCAAGTCTTCCAAGTACTCAGGCAGGCCCTCTGGTCGGTCCTTCAGTTTCTTCTCCTCCTTCGGTGGTTCCATCTTGCTGTTGGCGGTGGGGATAGTGGTGGATGCGGTGCAGTGTAAGATCGTGGTAGCGGAGGTGCGGGCCACTCTTCCCTTCCGCGTTTGACCTTAGCTGGGTGACTTGACGGCCTGGGATCTCTATCCTCTGGGTTCCTTTACCTCATCCCTCGTGGCGAGCTCTCCATTAGGATTCAAAAGCACTTCATAGCCCCTCACTGGCACCCTACCCTCCTGGAGATCAACACACGCCCCCACGCGATTAAGGAAATCCAACCCCAGCAGGCATTCACCTTCCATTTCCGCCACAAGCACTGGCAGGCGTTCAGTCACCCTGCCTATGGCCAGATTCACCCACGCCGGTACACAGTCTCCTGTAACTCCGCACAGTTGCTGACCCACGCACTTCACACCACGTTCCGGTAGGACTCCCTCTCGTACGAAGGTCCTCTCTGCCCCCGTATCTACTACCATCTCCACCTGGCGTCCATTTATACTTCCCGCAACCTTGATGGCGTCGAACGCCTCCTCCTGACACCTTAGATGGCTTGGGGCGCCCGAGTGCTCTGCTAGGAAGGTGCCCCAGACCCCAGCTCCTTCAAGTTTCCCACAGGTGCCGTCACCTCCTTGGGCTGACGGCACTCAGAAGAACTGTGTCCCCGCATTCCGCGACTCCAGCAGCAGGGCTCGAATACCTGCCGCTTTCCGTCCTCCAGCAACCGTGCCCTCCTCTTGCAGTCGTACTTTTTGTGGCCTAACTGACCACAGTTGAAGCACGATCCTTTGAAAGGCGTGGGGCTCGCCTTCCCACCAGGTTGGGACGCCTTGCCACTTGTCTGCGCCCGCCGTGCCCAAGCACGGCTCGGGCGACGCTTCCTCCCCGACACGTCGCTAGGAGGTGGGGAGTATCAGGGCTTACGCTCATGAGAAAGGCTTCAAACTCCGCTGCCCTTGCCAAAGCCTCTCGCACGTTCTTGGGCGCCGCCTGCTTAACGTGGATCTATAGCTGCCGATCGTGAAGGGCATCCACGAAGCAGTCCTTGGCCAACATGTCTACGGTGTCCTCCGTGGCCATGGGTTAAGCGCCCCTCACTAGCGCCTCCACGTCCTGCGCTAGTAAGGGAAGGGCCTCCTCGTCCTTCCCTCGCCTCCTTGTCTTCAGCCGGGCCCGGAACATCTCCGGTTGCCGCCTTCTGCCGAAGCGACGCCGGAGAGCCCCAGCCACACTGTCATAACATCGCAGTTTGGGTCACCCAGGATCTCCATATTCAGGCCCAGGCTTCGCGTGTAAATAAATAAATGAATAAATAAATAAATAAAATGGAGAGGGATACTTCAGCTCCACTGTAAAGTGAGGAAACAAACAGGAAGTTGTCAGTTTACGGGTTATAATCCCTTCCAAATTGGCGTACAGGAAGGACGCCACGGGACAACTTTGACAGTGGGAGGGACCATTGAAGCCCTATCGTCCGACTACCGCCCGCCTCAAGCTGGGCAGCCCCCGGCCAATAAGGTGTTGGTCCGCCAACGTTTGCCGCTCCAGAGGGTGCCTGGAGCTTAGTGTTTGTCAAAACATGAAAAGCGGACGGAAACCTAGTACCCAACAGTCATAGTATTGTTAAAAAGAAATCTATCTTCCGTCTGGCTAGCTGGAATGTCAGGACAATGTGTCCTGGCCTCACCAACGATATACAACGGGTTGATGACTCCAGGAAAACAATCTTCATCAACCGCGAACTGGAGAGGCCCAACAATGACATTGCTACATTACAGGAGACCAGACTCCCATCGAGCGGCAGCCTCAGAGAACAGGATTACATATTCTTCTGGCAGGGAAAGGAACCAGAGGAACTACACATGCATGGCGTAGGACTCGCAGTGAGAAACTCGCTACTGTCTTCAGTGGAACCACCATCAAAGGGAACACCTCGAATTCTCTCTCTTCGACTATCAACTTCTTCTGGCCCAGTCAACATCCTGAGCATCTACGCTCCCATACTCAGCTCTCCGGCTGAGACCAAGGATGAGTTTTATGAGGAGCTTGAGACTACCATCAGAGAGATCCCAGCCACAGAACAACTATACCTGCTTGGGGATTTCAATGCTCGTGTGGGAGCTGACCAAGAATCCTGGCCCCCGCAGCATTGGCCACTTCGGTGTCTGCAAACTCAACGAGAATGGTCAGAGGCTTTTAGAGATGTGTTCCTACCACGACCTCTGTGTAACCAACACATTCTTTGCCACCAAGCCTCAACACAGAGTATCCTGGTGTCACCCTAGATCACATCACTGGCACCAGCTGGACCTCGTTATCACGAGAAGACCCTCGCTGAACTGTTTCCTCACAACCCGCAGCTACCACAGCGCTGACTGCGACACCGACCATTCGTTGGTTGGTTGCAATGCGCGTCTTCAGCCCAAACGGATCCATCGCTCCAAGCAGAAAGGTCGTCCACGTATCAACACAGCCAGGACAAAAATGCCAGACCTGTGTAAGCGCTTTGCCGATTCTACAGAAGAGGTCTTTCGGGACTGCCCCACAAACAGCGCTGAAGAGAGGTGGAATCACATTCGTGGAGCCATCTACAACTCCGCCAAGGACGCCTTCGGCAAGAGAGGCAGAATCCAGACTGGTTCGAAGCTGGAATCACAAAACTCGAACCAGCAATCGCAGCTAAAAGAAAAGCGCTGCTTAACTACAAAAAAGAGCCTTCAGAGAAAACACTCGCTGCACTCAGGAAGGCTAGAAATGACGCCCAACGGTTAGCACGGCGCAGCGCCAACGACTACTGGCTGAACCTCTGCCAGAGCATCCAGCTCTCTGCTGACTGTGGCAACATTCGCGCCATGTACAACGGCATGAAGAAAGCCTTTGGCCCAAGCGTTACCAAGATCGCACTTCTGAAGACAGCTTCTGGCGACACTATCACAGACAGAGGAAAGCAGATGGAGAGATAGGTCGAACACTATCAAGAACTTTACCCAAGAGAGAACATTGTCAGCACCGCAGCAGTTGAGAACAGCAAACCCCTACCACTCATGGAGGAACTAGATGCTCCACCCTCTATTGACGAACTCAGAAAAGCCATCGACTCCATGGCCAGCGGGGAAGCTCCTGGCAACGACGGCATCCCCCCAGAGGTCGTCAAAGCAGGCAAGAGTACCGCTCTACATCACCACCTGCACGAGCTTTTACTCCAGTGCTGGGAGGAAGGAACCGTTCCCCAAGACATGCGTGATGCCAACATCATTACGCTCGATAAAAAAAAAAAAAGAGACCGCAGCGACTGCAACAACTACCGCGGAATAACCCTTCTCAGTACCGTCGGGAAAGCCTTCGCCCGAGTAGTACCTAACCGGTTGCAGAAACTTGCAGAACGAGTCTACCCTGAGGCACCGTGCGGCTTCAGAGCAGAACGATCAACCATTGACATGGTCTTCTCACTAAGGCAACTGCAAGAGAAGTGCCGAGAGCAGAGGCGTCCACTTTACATTGCCTTCATCGACCTGACGAAGGCTTTCGACTTGGTTAGCAGGCAAGGCCTTTTCACCCTGCCACAGAGGATTGGATGCCCCCTTAAGCTCCTGAGAATGATTTCGTCTTTTTATGAAGACATGCACGGCACCGTCCAGTACGACGGCTCACCCTCGGACCCCTTCCCAATCAGAAGCGGCGTGAAACAGGGATGCGTGCTTGCTCCGACGCTTTTCGGCATCTTCTTCTCCCTGCTGCTGTCCTATGCCTTCAGCCAGTCAGAAGACGGAGTGTATCTCCACACCAGAAATGACGGAAGTCTCTTCAACCTTGCACGTCTCCGAGCAAAAACCAAGGTGCGCAAGGTCCTGATCAGAGAGATGCTGTTTGCTGGTGACGCCGCCTTGACTGCACACACAGAGGAGGCCCTACAGCGACTCATCAACTGCTTCGCTCATGCATGCAAAGAGTTCGCCCTTACCATCAGCATCAAGAAGACCAGCGTCATGGGCCAGGATGTCAGCAGCATTCCTAACATCTCCATTGATGGCCACATCCTCGAGGTGGTGGGGGAGTTCACCTACCTGGGTTCCACCATCTCAAGCAACCTATCCCTGGATGCATAGCTGAACAAGTGCATCGGCATAGCACCACCAACATCAAGATAGTAATATACCAGGCTTGTGTACTCAGCACACTCTTGTACGGCAGCGAAGACTAGACCCTGTACTCCCGCCAAGAACGCCGACTCAACATCTTCCACATGCGCTGCCTCAGAAGGATCCTGGGCATTAGTTGGCAAGATCGTGTCTCCAACAAGAATGTTCTGACACAGGCGGGAATGCCCAGCATGTTCGCCTTGCTCAGCCAGAGGCGATTGAGATGGCTCGGTCATGTTAGACGAATGGACGATAGCCGAATACTGAAGAATGTGCTGTATGGAGAGCTTGCCACTGGCTCCAGACCTGCAGGAAGGCCCATCCTCCGCTACACGAACGTTCTCAAACGTGATCTGAAGGCATGCGACATCAACCCAGCAAGCTGGGAGGCGGCGGCCGCTGACCGCAGCAGTTGGAGATACGTTGTCAAGTCAGGCATTCAAACTAGCGAGAAGAGGAGAGAGGACCAGTGGGATGAGAAAAGAGAGCGCAGAAGGTAGAGGCTAGCAGCAGCTGCCCCCACACAGCCAGACGCGGACTTCACCTGTGACAACTGCAATAGAGCCTGCCGCTCCAGAATTGGACTCTACAGCCACAGCAGGCGTTGTAATTCAACCATGAACTGACCAAACAACTAAAAAAAAATTATCTCCATTGTCTCCCGAGACAGAAGGATGCCAACATGTATTATTATTGTTATTATCATTATTATTATGATCATCATCATTACTATTTCGGCAGGTACAGCTCTGGACTATTGAAATTGTGTAACCATAATTGGTTTCTTGTATATACTTATCTCCACCATGTGTTCTAAGATGGTATAAAGAGCCTAATGGCAGTAGGCAATCAGTTCAGAAGAGATTTTAACCAAGAATTAAGTTATATATTGGTAAAGAAAATAGGCGCCATATTGTTAAACAAGTGAAAAGCTGCCTGGATGCGATTGATTATAAAAATGCTCAAGGCTTCTGGCAGCTCTTCCCTGGCTTCCAATGAGAGCACGGGAGTGAAAAGCGAACTTAGGCCCAGGTGTTGATACGTTTCTGAGATCATGCAAGTGATCATCATCGGTCTTAAAATATATAAATTATGTTGACTCAGGAAGTCGGCTGGAAGGACCAATGGACATGTTGGTTGATGTAAAGTCTATGAAGAGTTTCATTTTTATTTCGTTTCTTTTGAGACTTGCCTTTGTTTATACTCTGGAGTTCCTCAGGGTTCCGTTCTTGGGCCACTTCTATTCATAGCATAAATTATATAGACCACGAACTAAAATCTATTGTCTTCAAATTTACTGATACAAAACTGTGCGGAATGGCAAATGATCACTTCAACCATTTAGATATTCATGAATATCTAGATAAACTACAGCAGTGGTCTGAAAAGTGGATATTGAAATTTAACACAAATAAATACAAGGTTATGCACATAGGTAAAAATAACAGTAAGTACAATTACAAGTTATTTGGAAATTCATTAACAAAAGTGGGTAGTGAAAAGAATCTCGGTGTAATTATGAATAAAGATTTAAAATCACCTAAGTAGTGTATTGCAGCCTCTGAGAAAGATAATAATGTTCTAGTACTGATTGCACGATCTTTTGACCTTATAAGTCCATCTCTCATTAACAAACTATATAAATCGTTAGTTCGTCCACATTTGGAATATGCTGTTTCCATATGGTCACTGAATCTTATCAAAGACTTTGACAGATTGGAAAAAGTACAATGGCGTGCCACAAAACTGATTTCAAATATAAAAAGTAAATCCTATGAAAATTGACTAAAACATATGAATCTATTTTCTCAAAATAAAAGTATATATTCAGATTTTAAAGGGAATTAACATCAAAAGTGACATTATTTTCACACTGAGAATCAGACAATATTGGTCTCAGTCAGGAAATAGATTTAATTTGGATGTGGATAGAAACAACTTTGCCAAACAGTGTAGTTAATGAGTGCAATAAATTTCCTGCTGAGGCAGTGCAATATAGTTCTGTTCGAAGCTGTAAGGTTCGTTTAGATAAATACCTTAACAAGATGTTGTAATCCCTGCCATTTATCTTATGTCGTTTATCATTTATTCATCTGTCCATTTATTATTTACCTGTTTATTATTCAATGATACATATTTGTTTTATTTATCAACATTTATACTATTTTTTATACCTTTATCTTAATTATGATTCTTTTGCATATGACCTAGTTATGGACCAAAAGGTCTCCTGTCTGTATGCTCCTCCTTTGTAATCCTTTCTCCAATGTATTGGTGTACACGAGGCAGGTTTCTCGGCCTCTGCTAAGAGTTAATGAAAGAACAAATTTGGTGAGGGCTTCAGCCCCACACCCTGGATCCACCACTGAAACCTGGTTATGTAAGCTATCTACTGCAAGACTTTGATTCATTTAGATACTGCTCTGACACCGAGCCACAATGAAGAAAAGCATTGCTTTTATGAGCCTAGTGCTAACCTTGAATTGGGCTTTGAGCTTTGGAAAAGTGTCCCAAGGCTCAACAATGACTTACTTGAGAATGTTAAAAATGGTGCCGCCAGCCTCACCTGAAAAAAACACCCGTTTGAAGGATACGCAAGAGATTGCCAGTGAGAAATGCCTAGTATATCACCATCTTAAGTGTTCTGTAAAATTCAGTCAAATTTTGACAAGGTTTCTATTTGTGTTTAACTGAAAGGAAACTTCTCTATGAACGAGGCTACAGGTGTATTAGACCACACACACATATATAACATGATGTAGATGGATTGGAATCCAAGAACAACTCCAGTTTTGAATAATTTAATTAAAGGAAACTGGTTACAGGTCTGTGAGCGATAAAACTATACTCTGTTGATGCCTTTTAGTATTAATTTTATGGTCTCTCCTTAACATAGTTATAAAAATATTTGTGTGTATTCATGAACAATTTAAAAAAAATGCATTTTAGGATAATAAAAGATATTCTAATATATTATCTAATTGCAAAGTGATCATTTTATATACTATGTACAAAATAGTATTATACACTTTTATCTGGCATGTTACATTAGCACAAATTGCAGGTCATTTATATTGCTCAGAAAATAGTATGAATATACACCTATGCAAAGCCTTGGTGAGACCAATAATAGAGTATCCATATGTCCCCCTCAACACTCAATCAAAAAACCAACCTAATAGCTTAGTAAAGTACATTAGAACTAAACAAGAAGTAAAAGAAAATAGGCTAACTAGCTTAGCTACTCCCAATGAGTACACAAGGTGTGTCATCCCCTTCTTTTCGTTATGCACTACCCTTCCTTTCCAAATTAAAAAACGACCATCAGTTGGTAGCCCTCTTTCTGAACTACAAAGCTCTTACCTAGTTAGAAAAAAGAAAAAAAAAAAAGATCCAATGTATATCAAATACATTTTACATATTTTGAATCACTTCAACCACCAGAATCTCTATTTGATGAGGATAACACCTGGATGTATCTTTACAAAAGAGGTAAGAGAAGTATTTGAAGTCATTTAACTAGGAATAATGTGATGTTGAGGAACATGATTGACCATTGACTACAAAGCCCCCTTGTTTACTTTGAGTTCAAAGTGAGACTTGAAGATTTCTCCAGTATTTAAAATCCACCATGAGGCCTTGATTTATAATTTTGTAAGAAAACTGCATTGCACGGGTCACATTGGAAAGGTTTTTCTCCAGTGTGGATCCTCATATGATGGGTGAAATGACACTTCTTTTGAGAAAACTGCATTGCACAGGTCACATTAGAAAGGCTTCTATCCAGTATGGGTCCTCACATGCTTTATGAGACTACCCTTTCGTGAGAAAGCAGAACTGCACAGGTCACATTGGAAAGGCTTCTCTCCAGTGTGGGTTTTCATATGCCTGCTGAGACTATTCTTACGTGAGAAAGCAAAACCACACAGGTCACACTGGAAAGGCTTTTCTCCTGTATGGGTCATCATATGTTTTGTGAGAGTACCTTTTTCTGAGAAAGCTGCATTGCACAGGTCACATTGGAAAGGCTTTTCTCCTGTATGGATCATCATATGCTTTGTGAGACTATACTTGTGTGAGAAAGTAGATTTGCACAGGTCACACTGGAAACTCTTCTCTCCAGTGTGGGTCATTATATGTTGTGTGAAATAAGTCTTGTTTGAGAAGGTAGAATTGCACAGGTCACACATGAATGGCTTCTCTCCAGTGTGGGTCCTCATATGTTGCATGAGACCACTCTTTTGTGAGAAAGCAGAATCGCACAGGTCACATTGGAAAGGCTTCTCCCCAGTGTGGGTCCTCATATGCTCTGTGAGATGACACCTTTGTGAAAAAGCAGAAATGCACAGGTCACACTGGAAAGGCTTCTCTCCTGTGTGGGTCCTCATATGCCTTCTGAGATGGTTCTTATATGAGAAACTAGAATCACACAAGTCACACTGGAAAGACTTCTCTCCTGTGTGGGTCCTCATATGGTAAGTGAGACTACCCTTTAGTGCAAAAGCAGAACTGCACAGGTCACACTTGAAAGGCTTCTCTCCCGTGTGGGTACTCATATGCTGTATTAGACTACCATTTATTGAGAAAGCAGAATCACACAGATCACATTGGAAAGGCTTGTTTCCAGTGTGGGTCCTCATATGCCGTGTGAGAGAACCTTTTCGTGAAAAAGCAGAATTGCACTGGTCACACTGGAAAGGCTTCTCTCCAGTGTGGGTCCTTAAATGCTTTCTGAGAGCTCCCTTATGTGAGAAAGCAGAATCACACAGGTCACAATGGAGAGACTTCTCTCTTGTGTGGGTCCTGATGTGCCTTGTGAGTTTATCCTTTTTTGAGAAAGCAGAATCACAGAGGTCACACTGGAAAGGCTTTTCTCCTGTGTCATTCCCCATATGTTGTGAGAGAGAACCCTTTTGTCAGAAATCAGAACCACACAGATCCTGTGTGGGTCATATGACCTTTGAGGTGACTTTTGTGCTATCCGAGATCACCCTTTTGTTACAAAGTGGAAGCACACAGGTCACACTGGAGAGGTTTATCATGTAATGTTTATGATGATCTGTGGTATAGCTGTGCTGCAGATGTCACACTTTTTCATAGTATGACACATGGAATCCACAGAAAGCTCTTCCTTCCAAAGCAATGGTGATAGGTACCGTCATCCTAGAAAAAGATGTAATTAAAAGGCTGACATCTAACTCTTTGAAATTGTGTAATACACTGTTATAAGATGATGGATTTTTCAGATATAAAGTATTTCATACTAAAGTGTCTTTGTACCTAAACAGACCTTTTGTACATGCCATCACCTGACATAACACACGCACAAACAATAACAGATATTGTGCTATGACATATTGTGATCTATTTTTTCATTAGAAACATGCTGAAAATCATCCAACAGCTACAAGCATACTCACCCCACCACGACCAGAATTACTTGAATTTTGTTGTATTTGTTTTCCTCACATCACAACATTTGGGAGTGGGGAATGGCACACCTAGCCACAGCAGAAATATTCTAACATACTCCATAACGTTCCATGTTTGGGCTCACAAGACTTCAATCTAAACATGACCTACTCTAGGGTTTATTCAGTTCATCCCACTCAAATTTGTGATGCAAGTTACATTGTTTAAGATACACTGGTAAGTGGTGTGCCTGTGCTATATCATTTTTTTTTGTAAAATGCAATCAATAAAATTTATCTAAGTAGTTGTAGAGGTACTTTCCATATTTGTTATTGTCGCACTTCATAAAATACCTGTTTGTCTACTAGAAAAAACATACATATAATATAGACCCACTAAAACAGTCTCAGCAATAATGAAGTACTCAGGTAAGAACTGCTATCAAATGCAAAATCCATTTGAATGTGGAAGTAGTGAGAAGACAATGTATAATGCGAGAACTAGTGCTTTAAAAAAAAAATCCTACATGTTATTTGATCACAGAAACATTATATATACACAAACCCAGTCATCTTTCAGGATGCAAGTGACATCTCCCTTACTAATTGTGACACTTTTATGATAATGACAAAAAAAAGAAAAGAAAAAAAATCTTGTTCTCTTTGTGCAACCTTTATCTGATGTTAGGATTATCTCAGTTTAGAAGGTGCCCCGGCCTATTAACTTAAACATGAATCTGAATGATCTGCAAGCTTTGGGCTCATTTGATCCTTTACCACACCACTCCTTCTAAGATATGAACACTATACAAGAACATAATGATAGTATAGATGGATGTACTATCATCAGCACTTACATCCGGTACACTGGTTGGATGGTGCCTTGTGTCACAGAGTTGATCTGGCAACTGTGTGTTTGTTTATATTGTAGTGAAACAATATAATCAATGGGTTGTAGCACCCACTATCAAAATGACCAGTTTACCATTTTCAGGATTTCCATTATATCTATCAAGATGATATGATGGGAGTGCTCATACATATATGATCAAACAGAAAATCAGTGACCAATACTCACAGCAGCAGTCAAGCAGTGGTTGGTGACACACATCTCACTATGTTTACAGTGTTTTAGCCCTGTGCCACTTCAGTGGCAAAGTGAGTTCACTCTACGTGGAAGACAACTTCCCATTTCTATACAACAGTTTTTATCTTACAGTCTCTTACAAGTGCAAATTGGAAAGCTCATCAAGATTTTACAAACGATTACAAAGGAGCATGCCGACAGGAGACCTTTTGGTCCATGACTAGGTCGGATGCAAAGAAATTATAATAATGATAAATGAATACGTAAATAACAATTATAATAATAGAAATAATAATGAATAGGTAAAGTTTAATAAATAGACAGGTAAATAGTAAATAATAATAAATTGACAGATTAATGATGAATGTTAATCAAGCAAATAATAATAGACAAATAATAACAAATACACAAATAAAATAAATGGAAGGCATTACAGCATTTTCCTTTGGTGATTATCTAAACGAATCTTAAAGCTTCAAACTGAAGTACATTGCACTGCCTCTGCAGGAAGTTCATTCCATTCATTCACTATATGCTTGGAGTTGTTTCTATCCACTTCCAAATTAAATCTATTTAGTAAGAGTTTGAGAACATTATTTCTTGTCAGATTCTCATTCAGTGGGAAAATTTTGTCCCTTTTGATGCCAATTCCCTTTAGAATCTTGAAGGCCTGTATCAAGTCACCTGAGTCTATGCTTTTTTAGGGAAAACAAATTCATATATTTTTGTCAATTTTCATACAATTTATCTTTTATACTTAGAATCAGTTTTGTGGCTCACCATTGTATTTTTTCTCAATCTGCCAATGTCTTTAATGAGATTTGGTGACCATACTGGAACAGCATATTCAAAATGTGAACAATCTATCGTTTGCTAATGAGAGATGAACTTTTGAAGTCAAAAGATTCCACAATCAGTCCTAGAATCTTATTTGCTTTCTCAGAGATTGAAATACACTGCTTAGATGATTTGAGATTGTTACTGATAATTACACCAAGATCCTTTTCACTATCCACTTTTGTTAACAAATTTCCAAATAACTTGTAATCATACTTACTGTTATTTTTAACTATGTGCATAACCTTGCATTCATTTATTTATTTATTTATTTTATTAGCCACTTTTCAGACCATTGCTGTAGTTTATCTAAATCTTCTTGAATATCTAATTGGTTTAAGTGATCATTTGTCTTTCTGCAGTTTTGTATCATCAGCAAATCTGGAGACAATAGGTTTCAGCCCGTAGTCTATATCATTTAGGGTACATATACTATGAATAGGTGCCCAAGAACAGAACCCTGTGGAAGTCCACTTGTAACATTTTTCCATCTACAAGTTTTGGCATTCAGAACAACTATGTTTTTGATTATTCAAACAATTATTAGTCCAACTTAACAGGCTACCACTTATTCTGTGTGAAGCTAATTTATTAAGTATTCTTTGGTGGGGGGATGGTATCAAAAGCTTTTGCTAAGTCTAGATATTATACTCACAAAAATGTTACAATCTGCACACTGAATTCAGATTGAACTTCATATATTCTAGATTTTTGTACAGAGAAAGACAAGATGGAGTCTCATTCCCCAATAAGAATGTAAGAACAATGTAAGCAAATAAGAGAAATAAATTCATAAATATAAAAATGCTTGCCAGTCTTCATTTATTCTTTTAAATTGCTACTGACATCAATATTAATTGAAAATATTTATATTCAAGGCCCCAAATACTCATAAAGTGATAATGATAAGAACTTGCCAATCATATGGATATGAATTGTAGTTGTGAGGCCTGACTTGACCAAACCTAACCTAGCCCCTTGGTAAATAAAAATTGTTATTTATCTATTTATTTATTTATTTATTAGCTATTAACGTGTTTGTTTGTTTTTTTGCGGTAATTATACCTGGGATTCAAAATACTCGGATTAACCAAACCTAGCTGATGATATAGGTAATTGCAGCTGTGAGACTGCCAAACATCTTGATAGATATCCACACGTTTACCCCTCCTCAGAATACACTACCAAACGGGAATTGAAGTGTAACAAATTCAAAATCAATGAGCATGAACTAAACTACCTTACCACTATATATATGATTCCACTTACAAATTCAAGAAGGCACACTTGTTTGGCCTGTACAATGCACAGCCACGACAACAAGCTCTTCCAACAGCTGAATGTGCGGAACTGAAGGTTTGACGGGCTATCACAACATATGTAAATAAACAAAGCCAACGACTTTAATAACAATTGAGTAAAATGCGAAAGTTAAAGAAAATACTGACTGATTAATCAACGGCAGGGAAAATCTTTTTCGGTAAAGCAATGATACATGTTAATTAAAGATGAGAAACTACAAAACAAAAACTAAGGGAAACAAGATAAAAGAAATTGAAGGAAGTGGACAAAGTATAAACAAAGAAAAGTCACCAAAGAAACGAAATTACAACAAAACTCTTTATTGACAGTTCGACTAGGAAATAGTTATATGTATGTGTGCTAAAGCAAATTACCTCGAACATCAACCTGAATCTGAGGACTGAAACTGCGGAGGTGCAGGTTTTCTATTTTCTATATATTTTTTCAGTTTTCCTATTTCTACTCCTTATTCTATTTTCATATTTCATTTTTTATACTTTATATTCTATATTCTATAATTTTTATGTGTTATATTTTCTTATATTTTGTATCAATATCTTATATTTTTCCACCCATAATATATATATATATATATATATATACATATATATATATACATATATATATATATATTCATATTATATATATATATATATTTATACATATATAATACACACACACACACACACACACACACACACACCTCTCATGGCGCTGTGGTTAGAGCTCTGGCCTGCCACTACGGAGGTCCGGGTTCGACTCTCGCCCGGGGCTGAAATAATATCAGTATCGCAGCGCTGAGGGGTGTTACTCCAACTCTCGTGGGCGGGGAGTTGTGTGTGTGTGTGTGTGCAAGGTCATAGCATTACCCATAGATCGGACTTACGAGCTCTGAGCTCTCTTCCAGGAGGGAAATAGCTATCGATCACGAGTCCAACACGTGATCCAAAGACCAAGTGAATACACACACACACACACACATCACGAGCATAGCTCCCCTTCCCGCAAAATACAACTAGGTAAATACATATATATATATATATATATATATATATATACATATATATATATATATACATATATATATATATATATTTATATATATATATATATATATATATATATATATATATATATATATATACCTGTATATACATTTGTTTTGAACAACAAAAGTTTCATTAAAAAGGTTCGTGCTCAGGCGATATCAAACAGGGCTTTCATTGGCTTCACCAACATCGATCTTTGAGAGTTTATGTATGTATATATATGTATATATATATGTGTATATATATATATACATATATATATATATATATATATATATATATATAATAGCACGATGACAACTCACAATTTTCTTATTACTTGTTCAATACAGCGACCACGGCGACGTATATCAAGAGGCAATATATGTAGAAGAAATATATACGACAGGGTTCTCCTTAGGGGCGAAATTCACCCCCAGTTGGGAATCTTGGGTTTTCTGGGGGTGAATTGTGACCACAGTAAGTTTACGGGGTGAGGAAAGCAATTATAGGTTTTGGCCTATCTGGCCTGTCACCTGGGCTGGAATTATACCTGTGCTGACCCAAGTTAATCTTAGGATTAGAAAAGTGTTACGCCGTGCGATAATATCGCACGCGTAAGAATATTATCGCCTATGGTGATGTTATATGTGTCCACAGAAACATGTCTTTCTTTTGCATTTTTCTTTGAATTAATGCCTTTTGTTGTTGGCTGCTGAAATCTACATTGTTGGGAGGTGCTAAAGATGTCAGAAGTAAGGGAAATGTATGTTACGTAAATTACGTTAAGTCGTAATACGTAGCAAGGATTTTTTTTTTTTTTATTGCATTAGCTTCAGTTTGGCCTGTCAAATAGTTCATTATAAAAATAATGATAATAATTATTCAAGTTTTATATACCCATCAATGTTTTCAATTTACATTTAATTTGTAAAACTTCGTTATATAGTCCATGTAAAATTGCAAATGTATATATATACTAATTTGGAAAGAATAAAATGATTTTTAGTAATATTTGCATAATATTTAGAACACACCTTTTGAAACAGACAATCTTGGAAAGGAGGGGAAGTGGGGGGGGGGGAGGGGATGACATTCTGACAAACGGTGAGAGGGGTGAGTGGGCCAAGCATGCAGGGCTGAGAACCTCTCAATGGGACCTTTCGCAGTCAGGTTCGGAGATTCCTATTAGCGCTAGAATTTTTAATTGTCTCGGATTTCACGAGGAAAGGGGGTGGCTTAGCTAATTTGGAAACCGATATTAAAAAAAAAAAAAAAAAAAAAAAATACGACATAAATTGCTGCATAAGTGTATCTAAAATTAAAAACATGACTCTTAATGTTATAATTTTTACTTACTGGTGTGTGATAAGGCTTTGTTAATTTAATTATAAGATAAAACTAAAAATAGGTAATTAATTTTACTGAAGTAAGTATGAGCAGTAAAAATAAGAGGATGTTGATTTCGGTTTGTGCATTTTATCTGAGTGTTGAAAAATAAGGGATATCACTGTCACGTCCTGTATATGAAGATAATCAGTGAGATAAAAGATAACAAATAATTAACGGTGGTGGCGGACGTACGAGTATACTGAAGTGAGCGACGTTTGTTTAAACACTAGCCTCTTAGATCTGCTGAGAGCTAATGTCAAACAAATATGACTAATTTTACGTGTGCGGCGGCAGACTGTACATCAGACTCAAGAAGCCGAGGGTTAGTAATTGTACCGGAAAAATTAAGTCTTCGATGCAAAATTATATTTTCTATACATTACATGGATTTGCCTATTGTTTGGTGCATTCAAATGAAAGTATATATCAGTATACGTCCATTGAAGTCGGTAGAAAATGACAAATTGCTTGGCTTGATACAATTATAGGTTGTTTTACGAATATCATCTGTAATTATAAATATGCCGTTTGCAATCATGAAATTAATTGACTTAAATTTCAGACACAATAATGTACAACGATACACCTCTGTAAGCTTATAATACTTGCCCAAAAAAGTATTTATTTTTCGGCAAGAATGACAAAATCTGGCGGTGTCTGGCATCAAATCGCTCACTGCGAAAGGTCCCATTATTATACAACATTTCTTGCTAGAGGGAGAACCTCCTGCCTAAGTATACGCATATATACTGTATATATATATATATATATATATATGTGTGTGTGTGTTGAGGCATTCTGACAGGTTGATGTAAGCGGAATAGGAAACACAGGAGCCTTAGTCTTGAGTTAATTCCTGACTAGTTTCGCAGGTGTGCTTTTTCAAAGGAATATGTGTACAAACGGGCTAGGGCATTATATACATGGGGTGGTCCTCACCACCTCTCCGAGTTACCATACTTGGTGACGAATGTGAACATCACATTGTGGCTAACGTAACAATGAAGAAATTTATACAATTAAATATGATAACACTAATAACAAAGAAATTATTAATAGAAAATGTAACAATAGTAATGATAACAATGAAGATAAATATTTAAATAATAATATTAACAATAATAACAAAAATGATAATAGCAATACAGTAATAATAATGAAAAAAAATGATAATACTAATAACCAAGAAATAAAAATTATTGATAGTAATTATGACAATAATAGTGATAACAATGATAATAAAAACAAAAATTAAATATTTAAATAATAGTAACAATAATAATAACAATAATAATGAAAGTAGTAATGATAATGATGGTAATAATAAAAATGTAATGATAAAATTATAAATATATATAATGATAGTAATAATAAATAAATAATATTTATTATTACTATCATTATATATATTTATAATATTATTATTACATTTTCAATATAACAATCAATAATATTAATAATTTAATTATCATTATTATTGTTATTATTATTGTTACTATTATTTAAATATTTAATTTTTTTTTTTTTGTTATCATTGTTATCACTATTATTGTCATAATTACTATTGATAATTTTTATTTCTTGGTTATTAGTATTATCATTTTTATTATTATTGTTTTTTTTATTGTTATTATTTTCATTATTTTTATTATTACTGTATTGCTATTATCATTTTTGTTATTATTGTTAATATTATTATTTAAATATTTATCTTCATTGTTATCATTACTATTGTTACATTTTCTATTAATAATTTCTTTGTTATTAGTGTTATCATATCTAATTGTATAAATTTCTTCATTGTTACGTTAGCCACAATGTGATGTTCACATTCGTCACCAACTATGGTAACCCGTTTGTACACATATTCCTTTGAAAAAGCACACCTGCGAAACTACATACATATACCACGGCTTTTTCCCCCTTACAAGGGAGGTAGCCAAAAAGGGAAAGGCATAAAAACACTCCCACCCATTTCATCCCTACATACACTCCACACCCCTCCCACCCTCCCTCTCACCTGAGCACCTCCTGGATGACGGGTCATCCCTGCACCCTGCCCACCGCCCTGGGTCAGAAGCAGTGTCGCAAGACACAGCACATCCACAGCAAGGCCGCTTCATTTAATTGGCGACCCCCCCTCTCCCCTTGCATATAAGGAGAGGACGGGGAGAAAATCCCTTCGGGCTGCGTCAAAATTTACTCACATATACTACCCCACCCCACACACCCCTGCCCATTCCTCCTCATGCAATCACAACATCATCCATATACAACCATTCTCCACTCACCTCTGTCTTCCGTCCTCTCCCTTCCTTCCTCAACAGACATTCCCCTCTTCCCCAAAGCCCCCTTCACCCCATCCATCCACCTCATCCTAGGACGTCCCCTCATGTTCACTCCCTCCACATCTGCCTTCCATACCTCTTTTACTAGTCTTTCTTCACTCATTCTTTCCATGTGTCCAAACCATCCTAATATTCTTTCATCAACCCTATCTCCCAAATCCTTTTTCACCCCTGTTCTCCTCCTCACCTCCTCATTTCTCACTCTATCCAGCCTAGTAACCCCCACCATACTTCTCAGACATCTCATCTCAAACACATTCAAACTCCTTCTCTCTTCTTCTCTTATGTTCCACGTTTCTGCCCCATACAGTGCTGTTGGCACAATCACTCCTTCATACAGTCTCCTCTTTGCATCCATTCCCAAATGTCTATTCCTCATTACACTCTTTAATCCACCAAGGCATTTACTCGCTTCTCTCAATCTACATTCTACCTCCACCTTCACTCCACCTTTTCCTGCTACACTTGCACCCAAGTATCTAAAACTATCCACTTCCTCCAGTCGCTCTCCCTTAATGTTCACTTCCAGTCTACTGCCACCTTCACCCCTTGTACATCTCATCACCTTACTTTTACCTACATTTATCTTTAGCTTTCTTCTATCACATACTCTCCCAAACTCTGCCACCAGCTTCCTCAATCCCTCCTCTGACCCTGCCACAAGCGCAGTGTCGTCCGCAAACAACAGCTGGCTCACCTCCCACTTTTCTCCATTTTCTTTAACCATCTCCAATCCCTGACCCACTACCCTAGCATTCACCTCTTGCACCACCCCATCCATGTATAAGTTGAACAGCCAGGGCGACATAACGCATCCTTGACGAAGTCCCACCTTTACCTCAAACCACTCACTCTCTCCATTTCTAATCCTGACACAAGCTCTACTACTCTCATAAAAACTCTTGACAGCTCCCAAAAGCTTTCCTCCTATCCCATAAATCTGCATAACCTCCCACAGTGCCTTTCTGTCTACCCTATCATAAGCCTTTTCCAGATCCATAAAAGCCCAAAAAACATCCTTCCCCTTTCCTATAGCTTTCTCACATATCTGTCTTACCACAAAGATCTGATCTCCACAACCTCTACTCGTCTTAAATCCACACTGTTCCTCACCAATTACTCCTTCTGTTCCTCTCCTAATCCTCTCAATTAAGATCCTCCCATAAGCCTTCCCTACTACACTTAACAGGCTAATCCCTCTGAAACTACTACATTCACACTTGTCCCCTTTTCCCTTGTAAAGAGGAACTATACAGGCACTTCTCCAGTCCTCCGGTACTCTACCCTCTCTCCAGCAAACATTAAATAACCTCACCAACCAGTCCACCATCACTGAACCTCCCTTTTTCAGACATTCTGCATGGCATCCATCCAGACCAGGTGCCTTACCTGCTTTCATCATCTTTACAACTGCCTTCACCTCATCCTTCCTTATTTCTCCTCCATTCTCCTCACTCATCACTCTCATTTTCTTCGCATTTCCCACTGCAGCTATCTTTCCTTCCCTATCCTCCTTCACATTTAGCAACTCCCTAAAATATTCTGCCCATCTTCCCCTTACTGCCATCTCTTCCATTATCATCTCTCCATCTGTACTAGTCAGGAATAAACTCAAGACTAAGACTCCTGTGTTTCCTATTCCGCTTACACACACACACACACACACACACACACACACACACACACACACAAATATATATATATATATATATATATATATATATATATATATATATATATATATATATTGTATGTATGTACGTACATATGCATGTGTATGTACGCACATATTCGACAAGAGAAAAGTCAAATGTATGGAAAGAGTGGCGTAGGTAAAGTCCAGGAAGGAGCAGAAGTAGTGTGAGATGACCCGCTTAGTAAGTATATAAGCAATGTATTGCAATTTGCCTGTACCATTATCTCTGAAGAAGACTCTGTCGAAACGTTAGACAATAAAGTACTTCTGCTCCTTCCTGGACTTTACCTACACTACTCTTTCCATACATACGTATGTATGTATGTACGTATGCATGTGTGTATGCGTATGTATGTATGTGTGAATGTATGTATGCATGTGTGTATGCGTATGTATGTATACACATATGTATGTATGTATACACATATGTATGTATGTATGTATGTATGTATGTATGTATGTACGTATGTATGTATGAGCAGTAATTCACAAAAACGCGTGAAATGATTTTGCAGGAAAAAACACTGGGAAATAAGAAACTTGGACCGAACGTTTTCGTCTATTTAAGACATCTTCAGGAAATACGTATTCCTTGATAATATCTTAAATAGATGAAAACGTTTGGACTAAGTTTCTTATTTCCCAGTGTTTTTTCTGCAAATGTATGTATGTATGTGTGTGTAAGAGGCTAGCAGAAAAGGTAGAAAGTGAGGTAGAGGACGGGTGTTACATTTTATAGGTTAGGTGTTTATGAAACAGTATAGCGAGTGAGCGAGCGAGTTGCATAAGTTCGCATATAGACTTGTAACAACGAATCTGATTGGTGAAAGGATGGAGAAGATTCAATTGGTTCACGAATGTAAGGTCACGCCCTTTGGGCGGATCTTAAATATAAAGTTAAAGATCACTGGACTAAAGAAATCACTGCGTCACTGCAAAGCTCACGTAGGATCTTGCATACGTTCTCTCGTGGGGTTCTTTTGGAGCACGCTGTATAAGAATTAACTGAAGAAATATAGAGAAAACCCAAGAATCTAATTCTCTTAGACAGAAAAGTATATTGAAGTGAGAGGTAGAAAGAAGCCTGTCAAGGAAAAGAACCAATACTAAGTGGAACTAACAGTCTAGAATTTGACAAAGTTGGACGGTTGAAGGCAACAAGGGGAAGAAAGTGACGAGAGGGGCAAAGGAGGGCGGAATATGTATGTTTGTATGTATGCATGTATCGTAGGGGTCGGGAATTGATTGAAAGTCCGGTGAGAGCCACTCCCACTGTCCCGGGCGACTCGATTTCTCGGGCGAAGAGTGCCGCCCGATGTGTGGAAGACGGCCGAGAGAGGCACTTGGGACTAGTGAGTGAGCGGCCAGACAGACACCCACTCGCTCGACAGAGAATGTACCACGCTCGACGGGACAGACATGGACACGGTCGTAAATACCGATCTCTTCTTGGTCACACAAGAAACTCAATTCACTCGGTCATTTCTTGGGCATGGGGAGCCTGCCCGAATCAAGGTGTTCTTCCTCCTCCCCCTCACCCTGAAGTGGGAGGAAGCGAAACCGGTTGTGCTTACGGCACTATATAGTGTGGTGAAGCCGACCAAAGGAAATGGGGGTGCTATTCAATGCTATGGATGGCAGGCAGCCAAGAATCAGCATGATCAATTCTACTCAAGGTGTGTGCAGGGAGAAGAAAACATGAATCCAGGTGTCTGGAGCAATAGAATCTTTGTTTTGCATTGTATAGTCTTTATTTTTTCTTATGGTCAGCATAAAATTCGTACATTTAACTACACTTGTGTTTCCGTATTCCCACTGCCGGTCTGTCAGGCAGCGCCAAGGTCTGGCTGCCAAATGTACGCTCTGGGAACATCGTGGGCTCAGGTATGAGAAAAAATCAATAATACAAATAATCATATCCAAAAACTAACGCCCATGTAAAATATTTTCTAAATATAATGATAGGATACTCTTTGGATACTTTTTAGAACTAGTTTGATATATTATTTTCATCTGGGGTACATTTTTTTAAACATGTACATATTTCTCCTCTGAACACTGCTCACCATTTGTTGGCGTAAGGGCGACATTAACAGTAGTAGCTGGCTGGAATATTTAGACATGAATAGATGGATACGGTGATACCATACATACTCTCTCCCTCACTCTCTCTCTTTATATATATATATATATATATATATATATATATATATATATATATATAATGTATATATACTGTATATATATATATCACAAAAAAGAAGAACATTAGATTTCCCTTTTATCTTAGCTCCTTGAGGAAGAAGGGTCATCACTGATCCCGTCCACTTCTTGGACCGGAAGCAATGCAGCAAGTCAAAGCAGGGCCCGGCATCTGAAGTTGGTGGTGGGGTCATCCTAAAATGCGTCCAGTGGCGTTCAATCGCATAGAATAACTATCTATACGGTTGCAATCACTTTCGAAACGAACATATACTGCAGATAGATGATTTTGGCAATTCTCATGAACTTTGAGGCATTAACAGGAAAGTTATCTGCATGTGAATTGTCCAGCATGTGAATTGTCCAGCAATCTGCAAGTGGCCATCTTCCTTGTTCGCCTCTTCCCCCTCCCTCTAGACCTCACCTCCTCACCCGCAAATGTATATGAAGAGGGCTGACCTCAAGCGGTCACCCACAAATGCGACCATTTTTGTTTCAATTACCTGCCATAAAATTGCAAGATAAATTTCACGACAAGTCTAGGGATGAGTGTGACGTCATTAAAGGCATCATGAGAAAAGGAGACTACCATTGGTGTGAGGATTTTTTGCAGGTCAAACCTGACCAGATCCCTAACAATGAGGAACAACACTGCACCGAAGATCCCGAAGGAGGCCTCTACCAATGTAATCTACACGTTTTCATGCCAGGAGAGCCGCCGTGACGGCTTTATCTCTTACGTTGGTAGAACCTCCACTACGCTTAGTAGACGCCTCCAATACCACCGGAACCAAGGATCCATTTTCCATCACTTCATTGGCCACCACGACAGGAACCCCCCTCCCTCCTATAATAATAAACTCCTCGAAAACACCAATATACTCCACAGAGAGGCGTCTTTTATAAGACTGCAAATTGCTGAAGCTGCGTCTATGTAATCCCAGCATCCCACCATGACGTGCAACGTCAGCAGCAACCTGTAGAAATCTTGTGCTGCGTCCCGTCGCTGCATCTTCTCGCGCTGTTCTCGAGACACCTGTTCCCTCGCTGCACTGTGACGTCGAATTGCGTCTTCCGACGACGTCTGTCCTCGACGCTCCTGCGACTGCGCAAGGCGAAGCTCGCGGCGTTTTTCCCACGTTGCTCTTCCCTCTGCTCTTCGGTTTGCCTGGCTCGTCTCAACTGTGGAGCCGGTCTCCTTGCACTTAATTACGTTTCCGTTTTCTTCCATGGCAATCAAAAATTGATATAGTGGAATAGTAGAAAGTTGGCGAGCGTATTTGATAGGTGCTGATTACAGACCGACGAATCACTTTCATTCATCAACATTTGCAAAGATCGTGATTATCATCGTCGGGCACGTCCGTTATTGTTTCTAGAATTCTCTACTTGAGTGAACAATTCCAGTAAAATGATTCAGATGCTAAGAAATTCTAAAGTTAATGTTTTGCTTTGCCGATTTGAATAAATTACTTCGATTCCTTTGCAACGAAGTGATGTAATGTCGGATACGCTGAAACGACGTGACGTCATGTCGTGTTCATTCAGTGCAATAATAACGTTTTCGTGAATATAATTAATCTACTCGCGTTCAACGCTCTATGTTCTCTCTTTTTATTTCTAAGGCCATCACCTGTGAATTAGGAAATTTTTATTCAACGTGTCCTAGATAGTGAGAGTTCATTTTCTTAATTTATTATTATTTTTCCGCATCCGGGGGCCTTTGGGCGACATCGCTTTGTTCGCAGCCAATCAATCGTCTCCGTTCCCGTGACGTCATCGCTCTCTGATTATATATACCGATAGATTATTATCATTATTAGTGTTAATTTTATTAGCATGTATTTATTCATTTAGTTTTTATCTAATACTTTATTCTATTTTCCTTGTTTTACTTTATTTTGTTCATTTATTCTATTGATTTACTTATCTTTATTTTAAGACGACACTACAGCATACCCTAATCAGAGACGAATAAGTTTTTCGATTATATATTTCATTTTATTTATTTTTATCATCTCATCCATATATTGGAATGCCACTCGTGTGCTCGTTAGCAATTATTTATCCATCTTCCTTAAAATAAATGAAAAATCGCACGACTCGTAATTATTCAGCATTTGAGCCCTGGATTTATTTATTTGTTTATCGTTAAATAAATAAATCCAGCGAGGTCAGAATAAGACGGAAGCACACTTGCTTAATTAAGCGACAACGAGACTTCCCCATTACCGGTTCAGCCTTGCCTGCCTAATTGGAGTGGGTGCATTGTCACATGAGGACAAATGAACTCGGTGATGCGGGTGTGCACAGTGTCTTGATGATTTTTGGTGACATATGGCGACTCTTGTTCTCGGTTTATCTTTGGTATTACTGGAAAGTAAACGTACGACCCTTAGCTGGTCTGAATCACATGGCGAGAAAAAATGAATTATAGGCCCCCACCCCCAGGAATTCGACACGGGGTCCATTTTCAATAGCGGAAAGTGGACCTCGTGTGTTCTAGTGTCATGTATATTTGCGTGTCATCAGCATACAGCTTGAAATTAACATCATGTCGTTGTAGTAAATACCTGCAAGTTCGGCAGTGTAAATACAGAACAAAATTGGTCCTAGTACGCCACCTTGTGGAACACCTCTCCTTAGATATTTCTTGTCTGAACACACCTCCCCAATTTGAACACAATATGTTCTTCCAGTAAGGTAACTCTATGTAATCCAGGGCATCACCTACTATGCCGATATTTCTGCAATCTCTTAGTAATAAGTCATGTTCTACCGTGTCAAAAGGAGCACTCAAATCTAATCATATCAACACGCTACATTTCCTATCATCCATCGACACAAGTAGGCTGTTCGCCACTGAACATAAAGGCAGCTTCCGTTGAATATAATTGTCTATAGGCTGATTGAGTGTCAGGTATTGCTTGCACCCTCTGTAAATGTGGCATTAGTGGATCCAATATTGCATTTTCTGTTATCTTAGAGAGGAATGTTAAGTTTGACACTGGTCTGAAGGAGTTTAGTCTCTGGTTATCAAGATTGTTTTTCAGAATAGGTTTTATAATTGCTACTTTCTCACTTTCTGGGAAGACATTTTTGGCGATACTGACATTAATGGTTTCTGTCATCACACTTAACATCTTATCAAAGTTTGCACTGTTGATAATGTCTTTCATTGGAAAAGGGTCATTAATGCAGTACGTTAATTTCACTCTTTTGCTAATGTCTGACACTGATATTTGTTGTAGACATGTAAGTTGCATCCCGGGAGATGGGTCCTGAGGAAGAGGAGAAGAGGGAAAGCAGCAAGGAAAAATACCTATGGAAGAGGTCAAGAGGAGCGGTTGGAAGAGTGGGGGGATGGGAGGGAGAGGCTAATGACGTTGTGTTAGTACATTACGGCATACGAATATGGTTTTAAGAGAAGGAGGAACTGTATTTAGTGTTGTACTTTATGTGCACTGAATTAGTTAGAGGGTAGGATAGATAGGAAGGGGGATAGGGGGGAGGGGGGGAATTGGAGGTATAGTGGCAGGAAGGAAAAATGTACAAGAGTAGTAAGGTTATGACATGTGTGGGGCAAGTCCCCTCTCTCAGATGGTAGTTTGATTTTCTGAATTAATATATTAGCTAAAACTATTACAAATACAAAAGGGGGGGATAGATAGTTTGAAGCTGGGTTTAAGGAGGAGGGTTGGGGTGTTAGTAGAAGACGACAGTATTGAAAATGAAGGAAGGATTTTTTTTTTTTTTTTTTTTGTATATGCATGTTTTAATTTGCCTTTATATAGGTTGTTGAATTTAAGGGGTATTAGTTGTTTGGGTATTAATGGTACCCACTAGCAAGGGGAGGGTCGGAATTACACAGTATGTTCATGCATATGTTTTGATAACAAGTGCGATTTTTAAACCGGCTCCTCAGGGAGTTTGTGATGTTATTTATTAATTCTTTTATTTATCTCTTTAGTTATTTAGTTGTTCTTTATCGTTCTCCTTATGTATCTATTATTTGATGGTAAAATTGATTTCAGTATATCGCACGGTTTTTTTTTTTTTTGCATACATACATGTGAATACAGTGTAAACACTTTCACACATATATATGCACATATACTTAATTATAAAACATGGGAATAATATGTACGGCAATTTGTCTTAATTAGACTATGATTAATGTTTATCTTAATTACACTATTGAATTGAATTAAATCAAGTTAAGAATTTATGTAAAGCAAAAGAGTCAAAGATGAATTGATTGAAGCAAGATATTGATTGAAGCAAGATTTGTGATTTGTGGTACATATTATTTATGTGACGACACGTGTGGTTAACACGCTACCTCACTAAAAATAATGACATTGTCATTGACAAATTAATTATATTTAAGTTTTAGTTTGAATATGATTTGTTTATTGGATGTGTGTGTAGGTTAGAATTAGCTGTAATATGGTGTGGGTGGATTGGTGTTTATTCTAGGGGAAATTCTTGGCCACCAGTGGTGGTCAGGAATGTTGTCTGTGTCTAGTTTGTTGCTCTGAGTTATAAGGTCTTGATTGACGGTTGTAAGGCTGTTCCATGTTTTCTTTCCTAGTCTGTGGCATCTTGTGTTAAGAGGTTCTATTTTATCTTGTTTGTGTAGTTGTTCCATTGTAGTGTTGTAAGGAGGTGTGTGTTTGTGTGCTTTTCTTATGATCTTGTTTTGTATAGCTTGTAGTTTTTTGTATGTATTGTTGTTTAATGTGGTGTTGAGTATTGGAGGGTATTCTAATTGTGGTCTTATTAGTGTCTTATATACTTTTAATTGGATTTTTGTGTTTTGTTTTTTAAACCTTTGTGGTTTTTTATTTGTGTCGTTAGCTAACTTTATACGTGTGTTTATGTGTGGTCTATGCCTTGTGTTCCTATGCGTGCTCCTAGTGTGATTATTTGTTTTTTGAATGGTATGTTATTTCCTTCTATTGTGATTGGTGTTGGTTTGCGTGCGGAAATGGAGAGTATTTGGAATTTTGTTTTATTTGTGGCTATTTTTCATTTCTTTTCGTATGTGTCTATTGTTCGTATTACTGTTTCTGTCTTTTTGGCTAACATATTTCTACTTTTGTGTTTGGGGTAAGTGATAATTTGTGTAAGGTCGTCTGCGTATTGTATTTGGAAGCAGTGTGGTGAGGGTTTTGGTATGTCTCTTGTGTAAAGGTTGAATAATGATGGTGATATGATGCTTCCTTGTGGTACTCCACTGTGTAGTTTGAATGTTGGTCCTATATATGTATTTATTTTTATGTTTGATGTTCTGTTGTCTAAGTAATTGCATATAAGTTTGTTTATGGGGTCTGGTAAGTTTATCTGGTGTATTTTATATTTGAGTCATTCGTGCCATACTCAATCAAAAGCTTTTGAAATGTCTCTTGAAACGATGTTGCATCCTTGTTTTTGTTTTTGGCTGTTGGCGATGTGTTCGTAAAGTGTTGCTATTGTAGACGCAACGAGAACTGGCCGCTAAGGTAGGGTTAGGGAATTTCCCGATGTTGCCACATCTCCACAGATAACAACGGCCCGCCCGCCCGCTCTCTCTCTCTCTCTCTCTCTCTCTCTCTCTCTCTCTATATATATATATATATATATATATATATGTGTGTGTGTGTGTGTGTGTGTGTGTGTGTGTGTGTGTGTGTGTGTGTGTGTGTGTGTGTGTGTGTGTGTGTGTGTGTGTGTGTATAATGTATTTATCCATGGCGAGAACGTGCGTGTGGATGCAATGCTTTCTGAATGCAGTGTGGGGGCGTGGCCAGAGAAGGGATGGAGTGACAACATCACTCTCTTTCGCTCATATGCCATATCCACGCCTCGAGGAAACGAAACCTTTGTATAGAAAACATTGCTTTGATTTTTACCTCAGTGGTGGTGTGTGACAAAAAATCATAATATAATTATATGTGGCAACATTATAAAATTATAAAATAAAATTTAAAGTAAAATAAAATTATGAAATAATTATATGTGGCAACACAGGGAGAATCCCCGTGCTCCGCCTTAACGGCCAGTTTTCGATGCATCGAGTATAGTGCTGTGTGTGTGCCTCTTCCTGGAGTGAATCCGTGTTGGTTTGGGTTGATTTGGTTGTTGTTTACTAAGTGAGTGTATAGTCTGTTTGTAATAATTCTTTCGAATATTTTGGCTGGTACTTCTAGAAGAGAAATTGGTCTGTAGTTCCCTACTTTTGTTGTCTGTTTGTTCTGCTTAGGGATGAATATGAGTGTGGAGTGTTTGAATATGTTTGGGAAGTATCCGAGGCTTAATGTTTCGTTTAATGTTGTTATTAGGTAATCAAACATGTTGTCTGGTACATGTTTTAAAATTATTTTGTTTATTCCTGATTGTCCTGGTGTTTTATTTTTCATGTTTTTTATTGTGGTTTTGATGTCTTGTGTTATTATTGGCTGTGTTATTGTGTTTTCTGGGTCTAGTCTATTTAGATCTACTATGTCATGTGGGGTGAGCTCTTGTGAATGTTGTTGTAAGTGAGCTAGTATTATTTGTTCGTGTGTTTGGTCGAATTGTATGCTTTCTTCCGGAGTGATTTTGAATGTGTTCTCCCAGTGTTTGCGGAATGCTGTTTCTTTTTCTTTGTCGGTATGGTATTTTGTGTTGTTTTCTATTATGTATGGTATGTTAGTTGTGTTGGTACCTGTTAGTCTTTTTATGTCATTCCAGAAAAGTTTTGGGTTTTTGGTGTTTATGTTTATTTTGTTCATTAAATTGTTCCATGTTTCGTTGTATAGGTTTTTGCTTTCTTCTATTAGGTCTTGTTGGATTTGTCTGATTTGTGTTTTGGTGTTAGGATTCCAAATTCCATTTCTTGTGTTTGTTAATATTGTTTTATATTTCCATTGTAGTAATTTGATTTTATCTGTTGTTTTGGGTGAAGGAAGTTTACGGTAAGTGGAGATTGGTATATGTAGGCGGATGGCTGTCTGTATCCAATTGTAGAATATGTTTAGTTTTTCGTCTATGTATTTTGTGTCTTTTGTTGTATAGAATAATGTGTGGGTTTGTCTATGTATGTTATGTGTATTGATAGTGTTTTCTAATGTGGTCTTGAAGTCTTTCCAGTTTGCTTTAGAGAAATTGGGTTTCGGTGTTGTTGGTATGAGAATGGGTTTGGTGGAGAGTTTAATTTCTATTGGTAAATGATCTGAGGACATTAGGTCGCCTTGTCTTATACTATGTATTAGGTGGTGGTGTCTGTTTGCGAGAATGATGTCAGGTTTTCCTACTCGTTGGTGTGAAATGTAAGTGTGGAAATCAGGGCCAAGGTAAGTCATGTGGTTTTGTTGGATGTATTTGTAAATAGTTATGCCTAGAGTGTCGTTGTAACTGTGTCCTAGTGAAATGTGATGTGCGTTTGAGTCTCCCATTAGGTAGACTGGAATTTGTTTGCGCATGAGACTGAGTATGTCTTGTGTCGGGAAATGTGGTCTGCGAGGGGGTAAGTATGTGGTGGCAATGATTATTGGTCCTTTTTGAGTTTGTAGTTCTATTGCTAGAACTTCCTCCTGAAATGAGTCTAGCAGTTTGTATGATATTCCTTTTCTTATTACTATTGCTATGCCGCCGTCGTCTTCATTGTATGTGTTTAGTGAGTGTGTGTTATAGTTCTAAATCTTTATGTTTTGTTTGCCTGTGGAGTTGAGTAATATTACTTCTGGAGATATCTTCAGGTAATAGTTGCTCAGTTCGTTTCTTCTGTGAAATGTCCATTTTAGTACGTTATGTTGTATTATGGTTACTTGTTCTAACATGTGTGTTTTTATGATCTTTTATTAGTTTTTGATTGCTTTTGTTGTGAATGTGTATTTCTTTTGTTTCTTTTGTTAGTTTGGTCTTCTTGGGAGTTATTCTGAGTGTTTTCTGTGTTTGAGTGATCTTGGGATTCTGTGTAGTTGTTACTGGAAAAAGATCTGTAGTTATTTGGTGTATGAGGAGGTAGAAGCTTGAGGTTCTTCTTCTTGTTCTTGATATTCATTGTTACTTGTTTGTGTGACTTCCTCTGTATTTGTTGTTGTTGTTTGTAGAGTGAGTTTGTTGAGCATGTTTTGTATTGCGTGTGTGTTTCTGATTTCCTATGGAATGATAACTGTTGGGAGACCGTTTGCTTTGTAGATTTTGTCTAGTGTGTTCTGAAAGGTGCCTGGAGAAACTGCTTCGCTCATGTTTGCGTAAATTAAGGCTGTGTTGATAGTAACTGCTTGTTCCAAAGGTGGTGCTTTCCATGTGTTATATGTGTTATTTTGTGCGATTGGAGATGTCGTGTTGTTGGTGCGTGTTGCCTGTGCATATGTATTGTTTGATTGGTTTCTTGCGTCTTTTAGTAGTTGTTTATGGAGAGCCTTCCTTTTAGGGCAGCTTGCTACGCTGCAAGTTGGATGGTTTCCTTCGCATGCAATGCATTTGAAGGTTTTGGAGTTGCATTGAGTTCCTCGGTGTTGTGTGGATGTGCACTTGTTACATATTGTGTAGTTGTCTGGAAGGGTGCAATGTGTTCGTGTGTGCTCGTAGCTGTAGCATTTGTTACATTGTGGAATGTGTATGTAGATGTCTTTGGAAAGTGAATACGAGGGGAAAGACTGACTTAGTATTGATATGCCATTATTCATGAATTTGGTGACCATACTCGAGTGTTCCATTTTGATCTTTAGAATGTGTGTGTTTCTGGGGATTCTTGTTATTTCTTTGGTCAAAGTGTCTTCATAGGATTGTTCGATGTCTTCTTGGATTTCGTCATCAGAGAAGGAGGCGATGTACTTGTCAACGTTTGTAATAACCAAGGTTCTGCTTGCATTAAGTTCTGGGGGATCTATAATTTCAAAGTTGAGTTTTTGGAACTTCGTTTTTACTTGTGGTTCTGTGAATTCTCCATCTGTTCATCGGAAGTAATGACGTTGAATCCATTTCCTGCTCTAAACACTTTGAAAGCTTGTAATCCAGCATTTCGAATGGCTCCCCACAGGTCTTGTCTTCTTAGGTCTTCAGTCTTGTTTGGATTGTAAGGGTCTTTGATTCTAATTTTCCCCATGGTGATGATTTATGTATTGAGGTTATGTCGGAAGATGTAAAAGTTCCATTAGTATCTATGAAGGAAAATTTGTTATTTACTAAATACTAAGATAGAAAGAAAGCAAAAAAGAAGGAAGAGAAATGAATAACGGTCTGGGATGTATGTGGTAGTGTTAATATCTGACGGAGGTCAAGGGAAAGTTAACGTGAATGCTGGGACCCTACTGCCTAAATGCAGCTCTAACGGTTTTTTCTCGGCTGCCGAGACCTACGATTCCCATGCCGGGACCGCTGTAGGAGCGGTGAACCGAAATTTTTACCCCTCCCCACCACTCAACCAACCAAATTATAAGACCAGCAATAGCTGTACCTAGTTGTGGGGGTTATTAGGGTATACGTTAACAGAGCGAGAGGTAGCAGCTCTTTTAATTGGTGAAGGCTTAATATAAATAATACACGATGAATATATTAATGTTTTATACTAAGTATGCAAATAATGTTATATACAAATAGATTTCATAATACAATGGCCATTCTTGAATGTGATATAATATTTACAATATATGCTATTAATTAAAATTGATATATACAATGATTTGACAAAGATTACAAATTTTATTTACAATAGCGTGGGGGAAAATGCAGCAGAGAAGGCGGAGAAGGAGGAGGAAGAGGAGGAGGGGAGTGACTCTGGGTGTCAATCACGCTGATTTGACTCGTAATAGAAACACAATCACAATTTTCATTCCACTCCCCCCCCATCCTCTCCACCTCCCTCCCTTCATCCCCATCCTCTCTTCCTCCTTCCCTCCCTCCATCCCACCCTAGCCCCCAATCCAAAAAGCACAAGAGCCATATCTTGAGCACTACAACAAAGTGATTTAGAGTTGTATGGAGCGCGTGTGGCCGTTAGTTTAGCTATGGCGGTGGAGACAGAAGGTTGTGCGAGCTATCGTTTTGTATACGTTATGAATGTGGATGGAGTGTTTCTGCGTTACTGTGATGATTTACATGAAGGGCAGGCAACAGCATTTTGGGGTCGAAATATCGATCGATATGAAAAAATTAAGTAAATGCGTTATGAAATAACGCCAGGTCCCGACCCGACCTATCAATCATTCCCTGGAGTTGTCTTGAAGTGCGTACATATCTACGCTCTGTGCGAGCTGGTATTTCATTATATGTCCAGCTGACGCGGCAGTGTAAACACATGTGCACATTGATGTTTTTTCGTGTTTTCAGTGAATTTTATCTCGATTTTTTGCGTGATTTTACATGCTATTTGATAACTCCAAGCTGGCAACATTCAGATGAGATCCAGATACTGCTTTTCAAACACAGGCGGGAGTCAGAGTCGTAGAGAGATTCGGGAGTACTTATCTTCTCCGCATTTTTTGTAGTGTCACAACATTGATTATGGGTCGTGTAAAGAAAAAGGTGATGATGTGGAGAGAGAACATCAGAGAAAGACACTCAGAACTACTGTCATCAAGGATACAGGCCACAAAGAGGAGGAGAGAGGAGAGGAGCAACAGGTGCTCCCTGATGCCACCAACAACGCCGCCAATACTACCACCACCACCACCTCTCCTAGCATTTCATCTCAGGAATCTGTCCCTAGTGCCACCTAAAGAAAAATATTATTTGATAAGGCAATGTCCAGTGCAATATCTAGTAGTGAGAGTGCAGTATCAAGTGGAAAATCGTTATTGACGATGATGAGGTCCTGAAAATTTTTGACAGCGTTTGCTTGTGTAGGGAATGTTACGAGCCACTCAAGCTCACTTTTACTAAGAATGCTATTGAACCTGACATGTCCGTGTATTGTAGTGGTTGTGAAGAGGATGTTTATAAGAGCAAAGTGAAAACAGTGAAGGTTGGGAAAAGGAAGTATTTTCCCCAAGTGCTGACTAGTGTACTCTTGCATGTTGAGAGGCCAAGGTCACCGGAGCTTGCAGGCATTCCTTGGGTTTCTAGATGTCAAACCTATTGCTTTAGGAACCTATCCCCGGTACAAATCACACATAGTTCCTGTGGCAAAGGAGGTGGTGAGTAGGCAGTTTGAAGATAGTGTGACAGTGGTAAGGAAGTATTATGCAGAAGAACTACATAGACTGCCACAGGAAGATGACATACTCAATAATATTGATGTGTCCTTTGATGGTGAGTTTTTTATGCTTACACATATCCTGTGAATATATGAATAGATATTTCAGTAACCAATTATATGTGTGTATGCAATAATTACTGTAGATTATACATGATATTTTTCCTTGTGGCTATATGACATCTCTCCAGGTATGTTAGGTAGTTCCTTGATCATTTATACAGAGTAGAAATACTAATGCAGCGTAGGCTGTGTGTGTGTGTGTGTGTGTGTGTGTGTGTGTGTGTGTGTGTGTGTGTGTGTGTGTGTGTGTGAAATGATATTTACTTGATATACTGTACTAGGGCCTATGGTACCTGGACTTATACAGTATATATATATATACATATATATATATATTTATATATATATATACATATATATATATATGTATATGTGTGTGCGTGTATATATATATATATATGTGTGTGTGTGTGTATTTACCTAGTTGTATTTTATGGGAAGGGGAGCTATGCTTGTGGGGTCCCGTCTTCATATCTCATTTTATCTAAACTATTTTTAAATTCATGTATTGTTTTTGCACACACCACTTTCTCATCTAACTTGTTCCAACTGTCTATCACTCTGTGTGTGTGTGTATTTACCTATTTACCTAGTTGTATTTTACGGGAAGGGGAGCTATGCTCGTGGGGTCCCGTCTTCATATCTCATTTTATCTAAACAATTTTTAAATTCATGTATTGTTTTTGCACACACCACTTTCTCATCTAACTTGTTCCAACTGTCTATTACTCTGTGAGGAAAGCTGTTCTTTTTCAAATCTCTTCTATAGCTGTCTTTTTTTATTTTCTTTCCGTGTCCTCTTGTATTTCTGTCATCCCATTTTATCAGATTCTCTCTATCAGTAATTTCTATGCCTTTCATGATTCTGTAAATAGCTATCAAATCTCCTCTCTCTCTTCTTTGCTCTAGTGTCTGTAGTTCAAGTTTTTCTAGTCTCTCTTCATATGATAGTTTTGAGAGTGTTGGTGCCAGTTTTGTAATTGCTCTTTGTATTCTTTCAAGTTTTTTTATACATTTTTTTGTACTTGGTGACCATATCGTTGCTGCATATTCCAATCTTGGTCTTATCAGGGTGATTAGGATTTTCTTCACCATTTCTTCATCCAGGTATGTAAATGCAACTTTGATTGTTCTTATTAGATTATAAGTCTCTCCAAAAATCTTATTTATATGTTTCTCAGGTGACATATTATTCATAACAATGACTCCCAGGTCCTTCTCATTTTCTACTTTTTTTTATTCCTTCTTCTCCCAATTTATATGCTCCTGTTATTCTGTTTTTGCTTTTTCCAAATTCCATTATACTACACTTTTTTGTATTGAACTCCATCTCCCATTTCCTACTCCATTCTTGTACTTTATTTAGATCTCTCTGTAGTGATTCACAATCCTCTTCAGTTTTCACTCTTTTCAGTAGTTTTGCATCATCTGCAAAGAAGCTCATATAGCTTTCTATTCCTTCATCCATATCATTAATATATATAGCAGACATTATTGGGGCCAGAACTGTTCCCTGCGGAACACCGCTTATTACTTCATCCCATTTTGAGTGCTGGTTTCTTATCACTACTCTCATTTTTCTTTCTTGCAAAAAGTCCTCCATCCAATTTAGTAGTTTGCCCTGTATTCCTCCTTCAGTTTCTAATTTCTTAAGCAACTTCTTATGTGGTACTTTGTCAAAAGCTTTCTTTAGATCTAAAAATGCACAGTCCGCCCATCCATCTCTTTCCTGTATTATATCTATTAGTCTTGAATAGAAACATATTAAATTGGTGACGCATGATCGTCCTTGTCTGAATCCAAATTGCCTTGGATTTAACACTTTGTTTTTTTCTAAATATTTTACCCATCTACTTTTGATAATTCTTTCACAAATTTTTGCTATTGTACTTGTTAGAGAGACTGGTCTATAGTTGGTAGGTTCCTCTTTATTTCCTCCTTTGTATATAGGTACTATGTTTGCTTTTTTCCAATCTTCTGGAACTTTTCCTTCTTTCAAGGAACTATTTAGTATGCTATGTATTTTGTCTGCCAGTTCATTCCTGCATTCTTTTAGTATCCAGTTTGCTATTTCATCTGGTCCATGCGATTTTCTGACATCAAGATTACTCAAGTGTGTTAATATTTCATTCTTTGTTACTTTTATTTCTTCCATAGGGGGGACTTTCTCTTTCCATTCGTTCTCTTCAGGTTGTATGTTCTCCCTTGTAAACACTGATTTAAAATGTTTGTTCATAATTTCCGCCATTTCCATTTCCTCAGTGTATTCAACTCCCTCCTGTCTTAATTTCTCCAAGTCTTGTTTGTTTTTCAGTTTATTGTTTACAAATCTGTAGAATAGTTTCGGTTGATCTTTACACTTTTCTATGATATCTTTTTCATATTTTCTCTTTTCTTCTCTGCATGTTTGTACATATTCATTTCTATAGCAGGTATATATTTTCCATTTTTCAGGTCTTCTGTCTTTTTTCCATCTGGTCCAGGCTTTGTCTCTTTTGTCTTTTAACTCCCTACAGCTTTTGTTGTACCAGCATTTTACATATTCTTTTTCTTGTTTTTGTCTTGGGACATACTTTTCCACTCCTTTTTTGTAAATTTTTGTCAAAATATTCCATTTCTCTTCTACTGTTGTTTCTTCTTTGTATATTTCTTCCCAGTTTTCTTGTTAAAAGAATTCTCTTATTTTATCAAAGTTTGTTTTTTCATACATCATTCTTCCTTTTCTGTATTGTTCATTTCTTTTGATACATTTTTCTTCATTAAGTTCCAGTTCAATCAATACGTGGTCACTTTTACCTATTGGTGTTTTATATTCAATTTTGTCCACTATTCTAGGTTCGGATGTAATTACTAGGTCTAGTTTCGATGGCTCTTCTTCATTTCTATACCTAGTGTTCTCCTGTATCCATTGTGTCATTGTATGGTCAGTAACCATCTCGAGTAGAGCGTTTCCCCATGAGCCGTCTCCACCCTTTACTGTCATTTCTTCCCAGCAGATTTCTTTGCAATTAAAGTCGCCCATCATAACTATTTTTCCTCCCTCTTCCATTATCTTGTTTAATGTTATCTTTGTGTCCTCTAACATACTTTTATGTTCACTCTCTTCCCATGAGGCTGTTTTTGGGGGCACATAATTTATCACAAACTTTCTGTTCTTCTTATCTCTGTCTTCTACTTCCATCATTATCATTTCTACTGTATTCTTTCCATATGTGACACCCTTCACGTTTATATCCTTCTTAGTCAGGAACATAACTCCACCCCCTTCCTTTTTCACTCTGTTTCTAATCCAATAATTATATGCATCATGTCCTACACTGTTGGGTGGTAGTGGACCTTTTAATTTTGTTTCTACAATTCCCATTATGTCTGGTTCTTTTTCTTTCAAATAATCATTCAGCTCATTCAATCCTGTTATTAATCCATCTATATTTGTGTAAGACACTCTTAGTTTTCTGTCACTTCCATTGTGTTCTCTGTTTCCCTTTTGTTTTTCTCTTGTATGTCGACTTTCTTCAGTTTCATATTCACTACTCTCCAATAGAATCTCTCTTTTTCTGACTCCGTTCTTATCTCGTTTTTTTCCTTTGCTTCAAGTCTTTTCTGTTTTTCTTCCTCTCTTTCCTCTTTATTCATTTCCCTTTTTATCCATACCTTTTTATATTGTTCACTTGTTGCTAGTTTCCCTGTTTTGGATAAGATATTCTCAGCCGTAGTTTGTGACCTGAATTTAATCTTGATTGGTCTGGACTTGTCTGTACTATATTTCCCTAGCCTGAATTTCTCTTCGATTTGTTTCATTATTTCTGGTTCATCTTCCTGAACTAATTCTAGTAAATTTCTTACTTTTTCATTTTCCTCTTTGATTCTTGTGGTTCTATCTGGGTTATGTTTCTCTTCCATTCCTAATACAATTATACATTTCTTTTTGTCTGCTAAGTCTCTTACTATATTCTCCTTCTGTCTCATCACTTTAATAACTGAGTTTTCAGTTTGTTCATTCATTTGCTGTCTGATTATGTCAGTGAATGCAACCTTGCTATTTTCATGAATTTTTTTCCAACCCTCCTTGTTCTCCATATTATTCTCCTTTAAGACTTTATTCTCATCTTTTACTTCTTTTAAATGTTGTTTTAATTCTTCAATTTCCTTAGTTAAGTTTTTGTTCGCCCTCTCTAGTTCTTCCAATTTTTCAATTCTTCGTATCATACTGTCAACATTACCGAACCTACGCTCCAAGTCCTCGATCACCTTATCAACCTTCTCCTCTAGTCTTGTCAGTCGGGGGGGGTTTGTGTCCCCCCCACCCTCTTTAAATCCCTTGAAAATATTCTCATCACTTTCTACTGTATTGCTCCTATCTATACTTCTAATCTTTACATTCTTATTAGACATTTCGTCGTCTTCCAGCTGGTCTTGCGGTCGCTTGTTTACTTTTCGGCGGTCTGTTTGGGCCAAGTCCTCTACTTCCTCATTTCCTTCCATTTCCCCAGCAATCCCTCCCCTTCTCCTCTTTCCTTACTTTCCCACTACCCCACGAGCAATTTCCCCCCACCCTGTAAATACAAAAAGGCACTTCTCTTTGCGTTGGGATCCACAATCTGCACTTTTCTTCAGAACGTTCTTCAAGCCGTCTGTTCGTTGAAAGTGTGTGTGTATTTACCTAGTTGTATTTACCTAGTTGTATTTTACGGGAAGGGGAGCTATGCTCGTGGGGTCCCGTCTTCATTTCTCATTTTATCTAAACAATTTTTAAATTCATGTATTGTTTTTGCACACACCACTTTCTCATCTAACTTGTTCCAACTGTCTATTACTCTGTGTGGAAAGCTGTTCTTTTTCAAATCTCTTCTATAGCTGTCTTTTTTTATTTTCTTTCCGTGTCCTCTTGTATTTCTGTCATCCCATTTTATCAGATTCTCTCTATCAGTAATTTCTATGCCTTTCATGATTCTGTAAATAGCTATCAAATCTCCTCTCTCTCTTCTTTGCTCTAGTGTCTGTAGTTCAAGTTTTTCTAGTCTCTCTTCATATGATAGTTTTGAGAGTGTTGGTGCCAGTTTTGTAATTGCTCTTTGTATTCTTTCAAGTTTTTTTATACATTTTTTTGTACTTGGTGACCATATTGTTGCTGCATATTCCAATCTTGGTCTTATCAGGGTGATTAGGATTTTCCTCACCATTTCTTCATCCAGGTATGTAAATGCCACTTTGATTGTTCTTATTAGATTATAAGTTTATCCAAAAATCTTATCTATATGTTTTTCAGGTGACATATTATTCATAACAATGACTCCCAGGTCCTTTTCATTTTCTACTTTTTTTATTCCCTCTTCTCCCAAATTATATGATCCTGTTATTCTGTTTTTGCTTTTTCCAAATTCCATTATACTGCACTTTTTTGTATTGAACTCCATCTCCCACTTCTTACTCCATTCCTGTACTTTATTTAGATCTCTCTGTAGTGATTCACAATCTTCTTCAGTTTTCACTCTTTTCAGTAGTTTTGCATCATCTGCAAAGAAGCTCATATAGCTTTCAATTCCTTCATCCATATCATTAATATATATAGCAAACATTATTGGGGCCAGAACTGTTCCCTGCGGGACACCGCTTATTACTTCATTCCATTTTGAGTGCTGGTTTCTTATCACTACTCTCATTTTTCTTTCTTGCAAAAAGTCTTCCATCCAATTTAGTAATTTACCTTGTATTCCTCCTTCAGATTCTAGTTTCTTAAGCAACTTCTTATGTGGTACTTTGTCAAAAGCTTTTTTTAGGTCTAGAAATGCACAATCAGCCCATCCATCTCTTTCTTGTATTATATCTATTAGCCTTGAATAGAAGCATATTAAATTGGTGACGCATGATCGTCCTTGTCTGAATCCAAATTGCCTTGGATTTAGTACGTTGTTTTTTTCCAAGTATTTTACCCATCTATTTTTGATAATTCTTTCACAAATTTTTGCTATTGTACTTGTTAGAGAGACTGGTCTATAGTTGGTAGGTTCTTCTTTATTTCCTCCTTTATATATAGGTACTATATTTGCTTTTTTCCAATCTTCTGGAACTTTTCCTTCTTTCAAGGAACTGCTTATTATGCTATGTATTTTGTCTGCCAGTTCATTCCTGCATTCTTTCAGAATCCAGTTTGCTATTTCATCTGGTCCATGTGATTTTCTGACATCAAGATTACTCAATTGTATCAATATTTCATTCTTTGATACTTCTATTTTTTCTATAGGGGGGACTTTCTCTTTCCATTCAATCTCTTCAGGTTGTATGTTCTCCCTTGTAAACACTGATTTAAAATGTTTGTTCATAATTTCCGCCATTTCCATTTCCTCAGTGTATTCAACTCCCCCTTGTCTTAATTTCTCCAAGTCCTGTTTGTTTTTCAGTTTATTGTTTACAAATCTGTAGAATAGTTTTGGTTGATCTTTACATTTTTCTATGACGTCTTTTTCATATTTTCTCTTTTCCTCTCTGCATGTTTGTACATATTCATTTCTATAACTGGTATATATTTTCCATTTTTCAGGTTTTCTGTCTTTTTTCCATCTGGTCCAGGCTTTGTCTCTTTTGTCTTTTAACTCCCTACAACTTTTGTTGTACCAGCATTTTACATATTCTTTTTCTTGTTTTTGTCTTGGGACATACTTTTCCACTCCTTTTTTGTAAAATTTTGTCAAAATATTCCATTTAATTTCAACTCATGTTTCTTCTTTGTATATTTCTTCCCAGTTTTCTTGTTGAAAGAATTCTCTTATTTTATCAAAGTTTGTTTTTTCATACATCATTCTTCCTTTTCTATATTGTTCATTTCTTTTGATATATTTTTCTTCATTAAGTTCCAGTTCAATCAATATGTGGTCACTTTTACCTATTGGTGTTTTATATTCAATCTTGTCCACTATTCTAGGTTCAGATGTAATTAATAAGTCTAGTCTCGATGGTTCTTCTTCATTTCTATACCTAGTGTTCTCCTGTATCCATTGTGTCATTGTGTGGTCAATAATCATCTCAAGTAGAGCGTTTCCCCATGAGTCATCTCCACCCTTTACTGTCATTTCTTCCCAGCAGATTTCTTTGCAATTAAAGTCGCCCATCATAACTATTCTTCCTCCATCTTCCATTATTTTATTTAATGTTATCTTTGTGTCCTCTAACATACTTTTATGTTCACTCTCCTCCCATGAGGCTGTTTTTGGAGGCACATAATTTATCACAAATTTTCTGCTCTTCTTATCTCTGTCTTCCACTTCTATCATAATCATCTCTACTGTATTCTTTCCATATATGACACCTTTCACGTTTATATCCTTCTTTGTCAGGAACATAACTCCACCCCCTTGCTTTTTCTCTCTGTTTCTAATCCAATAATTGTATGCATCATGTCCTACACTGTTGGGTGGTAGTGGGCCTTTTAATTTTGTTTCTACAATTCCCATTATGTCTGGTTCTTTTTCTTTCAAATAATCATTCAGCTCATTCAATCCTGTTATTAATCCATCTATATTTGTGTAAGACACTCTTAGTTTTCTGCCACTTCCATTGTGTTCTCTGTTTCCCTTATGTTTTTCTTTTGTATGTCGAACTTCCTTAGTTTCATGTTCACTACTCTCCAATAGAATCTCTCTTTCTCTGACTCCGTTCTGTTCTCGTTTTTTGCCTTAGCTTCCAGTCTTTTCTGCTTTTCTTCCTCTCTTTCCTCTTTATTCATTTCTCTTTTTATCCATATCTTTTTGTATTGTTCACTTGTTGCTAGTTTCCCTGTTTTGGATAAGATATTCTCTGCCGTTGTTTGTGACTTGAATTTAATCTTAATTGGTCTGGTCTTGTCTGTGCTATACTTTCCGAGTCTAAATTTCTCTTCGATTTGTTTCATAATTTCTGGTTCATCTTCCTGAACTGATTCTAGTAATTGGCTTACTTTTTCATTTTCCTCTTTGATTCTTGTGGTTCTATCTGGGTTATGTTTCTCTTCCATTCCTAATATAATTATACATTTCTTTTTGTCTGCTAAGTCTCTTACTATATTCTCCTTCTGTCTCATCACTTTAATAACTGAGTTTTCAGTTTGTTCATTCATTTGCTGTCTGATTATGTCAGTGAATGCAACCTTGCTATTTTCTTGAATTTTTTTCCAACCCTCCTTGTTCTCCATATTATTCTCCTTTAAGACTTTATTCTCATCTTTTACTTCTTTTAACTGTTGTTTTAATTCTTCAATTTCCTTAGTTAAGTTTTTGTTCGCCCTCTCTAGTTCTTCCAATTTTTCAATTCTTCGTATCATACTGTCAACATTACCGAACCTACGCTCCAAGTCCTCGTTCATCTTATCGACCTTCACTTCTAGTCTTGTCAGTCGGGGGGGGGGTTGTGTCCCCCCCACCCTCTTTAAATCCCTTGAAAATATTCTCATCACTTTCTACTATATTGCTCCTATCTATACCTCTAATCTTCACATTCCTATTAGACATGTCGTCATCATCCAGCTCGTCTTGCGGTCGTTTGTCTACCTTTCGGCGGCCCGTCAGGGCCAATTCCTCCACCTCCTCATTACCTTCCATTTCCCCAGCAATCCCTCCCCTTCTCCTCTTTCCTTACTTTCCCACTACCCCACGAGCAATTTCCCCCCACCCTGCAAATACAAAAAGGCACTTCTCTTTGCGTTGGGATCCACAATCTGCACTTTTCTTCAGAACGTTCTTCAAGCCGTCCGTTCGTTGAAAGTGTGTGTGTGTGTGTGTGTGTGTGTGTGTGTGTGTGTGTGTGTGTGTGTGTGTGTGTGTGTGTGTGTGTGTGTGTATGTGTATTTACCTAGTTGTATTTTATGGTAAGGGGAGCTATGCTCGTGGTGTCCTGTCTTTATATCTCATTTTATCTAAACTATTTTTAAATTCATGTATTGTTTTTGCACACACTACTTTCTCATCTAACTTATTCCAAATGTCTATTACTCTGTGAGGAAAGCTGTTCTTTTTGAAATCTCTTCTATAGCTGTCTTTCTTGATTTTCTTTCCGTGTCCTCTTGTATTTCTATCATTTCATTTTATTAGATCCTCTCTATCAATAATTTCTATGCCTTTCATGATTCTGTAAATAGTTATCAAATCTCTCTCTCTTCTTTGCTCTAGTGTCTGTAGCTCAAGTTTTGCAAGTCTCTCTTCATATGATAGTTTTGAGAGTGTTGGTGCCAATTTTGTAATTGCTCTTTGTATTCTTTCAAGTTTTGTTATACATCTTTTTTGTATTTGGTGTGTGTGTGTGTGTGTATTTACCTAGTTTTATTTACCTAGTTGTATTTTATGGGAAGGGGAGCTATGCTCATGGTGTCCCGTCTTCATATCTCATTTTATCTAAACTATTTTTAAATTCATGTATTGTTTTTGCACACACTACTTTCTCATCTAACTTATTCCAAATGTCTATTACTCTGTGAGGAAAGCTGTTCTTTTTTAGATCTCTTCTATAGATAGTTATCAAATCTCCTCTCTCTCTTCTTTGCTCTGGTGTCTGTAGCTCAAGTTTTGCTAGTCTCTCTTCATATGATAGTTTTGAGAGTGTTGGTACCAATTTTGTAATTGCTCTTTGTATTCTTTCAAGTTTTGTTATACATTTTTTTGTATTTGGTGTGTGTGTGTGTGTGTATTTACCTAGTTGTATTTTACGGGAAGGGGAGCTATGCTCGTGGGGTCCCGTCTTCATTTCTCATTTTATCTAAACAATTTTTAAATTCATGTATTGTTTTTGCACACACCACTTTCTCATCTAACTTGTTCCAACTGTCTATTACTCTGTGTGGAAAGCTGTTCTTTTTCAAATCTCTTCTATAGCTGTCTTTTTTTATTTTCTTTCCGTGTCCTCTTGTATTTCTGTCATCCCATTTTATCAGATTCTCTCTATCAGTAATTTCTATGCCTTTCATGATTCTGTAAATAGCTATCAAATCTCCTCTCTCTTGTGTGTGTGTGTGTATTTACCTAGTTGTATTTACCTAGTTGCATTTTACGGGAAGGGGAGCTATGCTCGTGGGGTCCCGTCTTCATATCTCATTTTATCTAAACTATTTTTAAATTCATGTATTGTTTTTGCACACACCACTTTCTCATCTAACTTGTTCCAACTGTCTATTACTCTGTGAGGAAAGCTGTTCTTTTTCAAATCTCTTCTATAGCTGTCTTTTTTTATTTTCTTTCCGTGTCCTCTTGTATTTCTGTCATCACATTTTATCAGATTCTCTCTATCAGTAATTTCTATGCCTTTCATGATTCTGTAAATAGCTATCAAATCTCCTCTCTCTCTTCTTTGCTCTAGTGTCTGTAGTTTAAGTTTTTGTAGTCTCTCTTCATATGATAGTTTTGAGAGTGTTGGTGCCAATTTTGTAATTGCTCTTTGTATTCTTTCAAGTTTTGTTATACATCTTTTTTGTATTTGGTGTGTGTGTGTGTGTGTATTTACCTAGTTTTATTTACCTAGTTGTATTTTATGGGAAGGGGAGCTATGCTCATGGTGTCCCGTCTTCATATCTCATTTTATCTAAACTATTTTTAAATTCATGTATTGTTTTTGCACACACTACTTTCTCATCTAACTTATTCCAAATGTCTATTACTCTGTGAGGAAAGCTGTTCTTTTTAGATCTCTTCTATAGATAGTTATCAAATCTCCTCTCTCTCTTCTTTGCTCTGGTGTCTGTAGCTCAAGTTTTGCTAGTCTCTCTTCATATGATAGTTTTGAGAGTGTTGGTACCAATTTTGTAATTGCTCTTTGTATTCTTTCAAGTTTTGTTATACATTTTTTTGTATTTGGTGTGTGTGTGTGTGTGTGTGTATTTACCTAGTTGTATTTTACGGGAAGGGGAGCTATGCTCGTGGGGTCCCGTCTTCATTTCTCATTTTATCTAAACAATTTTTAAATTCATGTATTGTTTTTGCACACACCACTTTCTCATCTAACTTGTTCCAACTGTCTATTACTCTGTGTGGAAAGCTGTTCTTTTTCAAATCTCTTCTATAGCTGTCTTTTTTTATTTTCTTTCCGTGTCCTCTTGTATTTCTGTCATCCCATTTTATCAGATTCTCTCTATCAGTAATTTCTATGCCTTTCATGATTCTGTAAATAGCTATCAAATCTCCTCTCTCTTGTGTGTGTGTGTGTGTGTGTGTGTGTGTGTGTGTGTGTGTGTGTGTGCATGTTGGAAATAGTATTTACTTGATAAGTACATATGGTACTTATTATTATTATTATTTTTTAGGGACTTGGCACACTAGGGGTCACTCATCCACCCTAGGTTGTGGTATGATAATAGAGGCTCACACAGGATTAGTTATGGATTTTACTCTCTCTTCTGTAGCAATGGAGGCACAAGAGGCAATAGAAATGTGGCAAAGAAGTGTAAAGAACAAGCTTAGGTACACTTCATTTATTGGTGATGGTGAGAGCAGTGCTCACAAGGCCCTAACCTTGCTCAATGACAAGCAAGGCCCATATGGAACAAAATACCCTGTCACAAAGGAGGAATGTAAAAATCATGTAAAAAAGAGAATGAGCGCAGCTTTAATTAAGGTGAGAGGTGAATTCAGAGAGAAAACAAAAACAAGGAAACCAAAAAGAACTAAACCCCTGAACAAGATACTGACTGATGAGGTAATCAATCGGCTTCAGTTTTACTATGGTAGAGCAATTAGTGATAATGTAGAAGGTACAGTGCAAGAGATGCAGCAGCAAATCATGGCCACACTGTACCACTTGACATCAACAGATGCCATGCCTCGTCATGCTTGGTGTTCAGAGAGGTGGTGTTTCTGGAAGAAGGGATTGCAGGAGGAAACAGCTAGGAAAGCTGGTCAGAGGGATGCATCAATCACCCGTAAAGGAACCAAGCCACAGTCAGATGAAGTTGAGATTGCAGCTCAACAAAGACCAGTACAGGGAAGTGGAGTCGGTCTATCAACGACTGTCAGACACAAACCTTGTGTCAAGGTGTCTGAGGGGGAAAACGCAGAACCCCAATGAGAGTTTGCACAGCAGGTCTGGCTCCCGTGCCCCAAAGTTGTAAGTGCCACCAAGTTAATGCTTGACTTTGTAGCTGCCTAGGCTTGCCTGATATATAACTTGGGATATGAGAATGGGAATCTATGTGAAGCACTTGGAATCCCGAAAACAAACAATCTGCTCCATATTCTCCAGAAGTGGGATGTAAGAAGGGAAAAAGTAACTGTTTCCAAACCAAGAAGGAAGAGTCTCCAACTGTCAGATGCCCATTACTCCCCTGGAGCCTTCTGAATAAGTCTTGGCTAGAAATTCTGTGGAGGTGAGGGAAGAGGTCCATTGCTGGCAGTTATGAAACCCAAGTCAAGGAAACAGAATTTCCATGATGTTCTAGTGGTGAGGCTGTATGGCTGGTAAAGACCCATAATGTTGTCAGTTCAGTAGTACATTCAGGATGAGGAAAAGATCAATCAGTTTTGGAGATTGTTTAGCAACACTGGTATAGTATGCCTGAACTTTGATGCGCGTTTTCTCAAAACTTAACTTTTATACATTGAAATGGATATAACTCCATTTTTTCTGGTCAGATTTCATTGCACTTGGTCTCATTTTAAAGAAGACACATTAGAGAATAAAATGATTCATGGATATTTTGCTGTGGTACCCATATTTTTTGTGTCATGATTTTTTTCAAGCCAAATGTAAAAAGAAATAATGCAAAATTATAAATATTCACAAATACATTAAGATAACCTGGAAAGAGTTAACTGTGGAGGAATTTCTTTGAGTATGTCTATAAAATCACCATGAAAAAAAATTGAGCAATATCCTCCAAGAAACAAATGAAAAATAGTGCTTCAAAAATTGATTTTTTTTTCAATTAATGATAAAAAAAAGAATTAACTGATTTGCATTAAATTTACTGTGTACGATGTCTGTTGTGGTCTTCATGATCTGTAAAAATGTCAAGAGGTAATTCCCATAATTGCATGATTTGACTAAAATGCTGTTACCTCCCTTTTGTGCCTTTTTGCACCAATGAACAAACAGTGTGCTTTGCAGTCTGGGATCATGAGTGCGACTGTAGTAACCACTGCCTACTTGTAGGCAATATTGGCTGCTGCACAGGATCCGAAAGGTTAATCAGGGAGGTAAAATTTTACAGGACAGTTCACGAAGGCACTCCTCCGAAATTTATGGCATTTTTTTTCCAGAAGTGCACACCTACGCGATTATTTTTTATTTATATTTTACATTAAATCTTGTTGTTCCATGTTTTATCTAACTTACTCTCAAATTTAATAACTGATTGTGAGTATGACATACATGGGTAGTGCAATCCAATTGTATGCTGTTCTGTTACAAAAAGAGTTCTTCCTTTTATCCAATTTTGGTCTTTACTATTTTCATAGGTCCTCTGGTTCTGCCATTTTCCCAGTGCCAAAATGTCTTGGCATACGTCCTCATTGTAGACTCCGGTAAGGATCTTAAGTGATTCAATCATATTGCCTCGAGCACGTCTATATGCTAGAGTGGATAGCTTCAGTTTCCTCAGTCTCTCCTCACAGTTTCTTAAGTTTTGGTACCAGCTTGGTCGCTCTCTGCTGCACTCCTTCGACAGCTTCAGTGTCCTTCAGCAGACATAGACCCCATACTAGGTTTGCATACTCTAAATGGGGGCTGATTAGTGCCACATAGACTTGAAAATTTCTTCATCCAAGGAGACAAAGGTTCTTGTGACAAGTCCTACAAGTCTATTAGCTTTGTTTATTTTTTCTCCAACTTGATTTTAGAACTGGGGCTTGCTCTCGATTGTTACCGATATATGCTTTTCTGTTATCTTTTCATTCATGTTATGTCCATAGCTTCTTCCACTACAGTTTCCAGTGTGCATGGATTTACACTTTTTTTTATCAAACAGGGTATTGGCCCCGTCTGGGGTATTGGCTGCATGTTATTGTGGCAAAGTAGCATGCAGTTGATACTTTAGGGTCTATATGGGGCACCCCTATGGACCAGAGCCACACATCATTTTGTCTGTGATAGAGGAAAACTGTTCATAGAGAAATTATGACACTTTTATACTACAACTCTCCCTCATTATGCTGTCCCTCAACCCCTTGTTACTGTCCTCTACCATTTCTTTGAGTATTCATTTTCTTTTTTTGCTGACCCTGTGGTGGGGGAAGAGAATGCTACCACCAGGTCTTTCCATTTGAGCCCCAAAAGGGGACATTCCTAAAAAAGAAGTAAAGGCATAAGAGGGTCTGGGAGTTTTCCAACTACTACCCTAAGGTTTGGGTCTTTTAATGTGCGTGGATGTGGTACAGATGAGAGTAAAAGGGAAGAGATAGGCAGTATGTTAGTGAGAAAAAAGATGGATGTACTGGCTTTGAGTGAAACTAAAATGAAAGGAAAGGGCAACTGTGAGTTTGGGAGTGTAGCTGGGAGGTACTCAGGAGTGAAGAGGGGATGAGGGAGAGAAGGGGTGGCTATACTAGTAAGTAAAGAGATAAGTAAACATGTAGTGGAGTGGAAGGAGGTTTCATCAAGGTTGATGTGGATAAAGGTGAAGCTGGGAAGGGAGATGTGGGTTTTTGTAAGTGCGTATGGACCTGTTAGTGAGAAGAGCGTAGAGGAAAGGGAGGCTTTTTGGGTAGATATGAATGAGTGCATAGGGGGATTAGGGAGAAATGTGAATGTAGTTATATTGGGAGACCTTAATGCTAGGGTAGGATATGAACCAATAGACAGGTAAAAATCGTAGTTGAGAATTGATGGTGGAGGTGTGTTTTGAAAGAGAGTTGATGATAGTAAATACAGTGTTTAGGAAGAAAGTCAAGCATAAGTACACATGGGAGAGGGTGGTGGATGGAAGGGTGGCAGATAGAGTGTTAATGGACTATATAGTGGTGACCAGGAGTATGGTAGGAAGAGTTAAGGATGTACATGTTCTAAGAGGAGAGAGTGGGGGAATATCAGATCATTTTTTGGTGGAAGGTAAATTGAGAGTGGAGAAAGAGGAAAAGGACAGAAGGTAGGGAGGTACTTAGAGTGAACTGCTTAAATAAGGAAAAAAAGGAGAATGAGTATAAGAAGCTGTAAAAGGAGTGAGAGGGAGTAAAGGATAGAGTAGAACTAGGAGTGGAGGAGGAATGGGGATGGTTCAAGGAGGGAGTCATAAGGTGTGCAAAGATGATGTGTGGAACAAGGAGAGCGGGAGGAAAAAGAAGGAAGGGTAGTAAGTGGTGGGATGAGGAAGCAAAGAAAGGTGTAGAAGAGAAGAAGCAGGCATTCATAGATTAGGACAAGGGAATCGTATGAGAGGTACAAAGTAAAGAGAAAGGAAGTTAAGCATAAGATAAAGGAAGCAAAGAGAAGAGCAGATGTGAAATGGGGTAAGAGTATGACAGGAAATCTTGAAAGCAATAAAAAGATGTTTTGGAAGGAAATTAAAAGAGAAAGAGGAGGTAAATCAAGTAGAGAAGAAAAGGTAAAAGGTGCAGATGGAGAGATGATAATGGAAGAGAAGGCAGTGAGAGGAAGGTGGGCAGAGTATTTTAGGGAGTTGCTAAATGTGAAGGAGGATAGGGAGGGAAAGGTAGTTGCAGTGGGAAGCGCTAAGAAAATGAAAGTGATGAGTGAGGAAAGAGGAGAAATAGGGAAGGATGAAGTGAAAGCAGCTGTTAAGATGATGAGAGCAGGTAATGCACCTGGTCCTGATGGATGCCATGCCGAATGTCTGAAGAAAGGAGGTACAGTTATGGTGGACTGGCTGGTGAGGTTATTTAATGTTTGTTTAAGAGAGGGTAGAGTGCCGGAGGACTGGAGGAGTGCCTGTATAGTTCCACTTTACAAAGGAAAGGGGGACAAGTGTGAGTGTTGTAGTTTCAGAGGGATCAGCTTGTTAAATGTAGTTGGGAAGGCTTATGGGAGGGTCTTGATTGAGAGGATTAGGAGAGGAACAGAGGGAGTAATTGGTGAGGAACAGTGGGTTTAGGACAGGTAGGGGTTGTGTAGATCAGATTTTTGTGGTAAGACAGATATGTGAGAAAGCTATAGGAAAAGTGTAGGATGTGTTTTGGGCTTTTATGGATCTAGAAAAGGCATACGGCAGGGTAGACAGACACTGTGGGAGGTACTGCAGATATATGGGATAGGAGGAAAGCTGTTAAGAGCAGTCAAGAGTTTTTACAAGAGTAGTAGAGCTTGTGTTAGGATTAGAAATGGAGAGAGTGAATGGTTTGAGGTAAAGGTGGGACTTCGTCAGGGATGCGTTATGTCACCCTGGCTGTTCAGTCTTTACATGGATGGGGTGGTGCGAGAGGTGAATGCAAGGGTAATGGGTCAGGGGTTGGGGATGATTAAAGAAAATGGAGAAAAGTGGGAGGTGAGCCAGTTGTTGTTTGCGGATGACACTGCGCTTGTAGCAGGATCAGAGGAGGGATTGAGGAAGTTAGTGACAGAGTTTGAGAAGGTGTGTGAAAGAAGGAAGCTGAAGATAAATGTGGGCAAAAGTAAGGTGATGAGATGTACAAGGGGAGAGAGTGACAGCAGGCTGGAAGTGAGCATTAAGGGTGAAAGACTGGAGGAAGTGGAGAGTTTTAGATACTTGGGTGCAAAAGTGGCAGGAAAGGGAGGAGTGGGGGTGGAGGTAGAATGTAGATTGAGAGAAGCGAGTAAATGCCTTGGTGGATTGAAAAGTGTAATGAGAAATAGACATCTGGGAATGGATGCTAAGAGGAGGTTATATGAAGGAGTGATTGTACCAACAGCATCACACGGGGCAGAAACATGGAACATGAGAGAGGAAGAGAGAAGGAGTTTGAATGTGTTTGAGATGAGGTGTCTGAGAAGTATGATAGGGGTTACTAGGCTGGATAGAGTGAGAAATGAGGAGGTGAGGAGGAGAACAGGGGTGGAAAGGGAACTGGGAGATAGGGTTGACAAAAGAGCATTAGGATGGTTTGGACACATGGAAAGAATGAGTGAAGAAAGATTAGTAAAAGAAGTGTGGAAGGCAGAGGTGGAAGGAGTGAATATGAGGGGGCGTCCTAGGATGAGATGGATGGATGGGGTGAAAGGGGCATTACAAAAGAGTGGAATGTCTGTTGAGGAAGGATGGGAGAGGACAGAAGATAGAGGTGAATGGAGAGGGGTTGTATATAGATGATGCTGTGATGCATGAGGGGGAGTGGATGGGGGATGGGGGATGAGGAAGTATGTATGAGAAAAAAAATTATGCAGCCCGAAGGGATTTCTCCCCGTCTTCTCCTTTCCTGTATGAGGGGACGGAGAGGGGGGTCGCCGAATTTATGAAGCGGCCTTGCTGTGGATGTGCTGTGTCTTGCGACACTGCTTCTGACCCAGGGCAGTGGACGGGATGCAGGGATGACCCGTCATCCAGGAGGTGCCAAGATAAGAGGGAGGGAGGAGGGTGGAGGGGAGTGGAATATATGGGAAATGGAACGGGTGGGAGTGGTTTCTATGCCTTTTTCTTTTTGGCTACCCCCCGTGTTGGGGGAGAAAGCCTTTGGTATATGTATGTATGTATGTATATTTGTTGTAATTGTGCTTATGATTGGGCAGTCTATAATGCTTATGATTGTATGCAGTTTGTAAATACATGGTGTTCACTTGTAATTTTTTTTATTAAAATAAAGGTAATTAATTAAATAAAGGCTTAAGTATGAAGAATATATACAGTTGACAAACAATATACAAATAAGGTGCTCACTTGTGTTAATTATATGAAAAATTCCAGCATAAGTTTTTTTTTCTTTCTTTTTTTACTAATTTATATATGATTTTTTTCTTCTTTCAATTTTGATACCCCCAGGGGTCAAATTTTTGCTAAAGTGGAATTTTTTATATTTCAACCCAGAGTTCAAAAACACTGATATTTGGATTCCTTGTTCGGTTCTAAATATACATACATTTATATAACTATGACTTTTATCAGCCTAGTTATTGGCCTAGTTATGACCTCAAAATATCTGAAGTCATATCTCCTGAACAGTTGTTTGGATTAACCTTAAATTTTTGGCAAAATCTGATTGATGAGGGTGCTAGGCACTTGTTGATCTGACTGAGAATGCCCCAGAAGTGGAATTGCTCATTTTGACTTTGGCTGCCTCTCTTGTAAGAGGGAAAATGCCCCTGGTATATATATGTATACATTTGTATGTATGTGCATTTATGGCTTTTTCATTAAACATCTTACAATCTGTATGGTCTGTTTTTACCTTGGCCCATTTTCGAGATTCATAGAATACTGCATATAGCTACAGGAAGACCCAAAAGTCCCTTTCCCCCTTGTACAGTAATTGGGGTGGCTGAGTCTAAAGACACCCATCCCACTCCTTTCAAAAAGACATTGTCCCTTCCATGTAAGCTCCTCATTGTTACCTCACAATTTTTTTTTTATCATTTTCTTTGAATACTAACTCATTACTCACAATTCACCATATGAATACTAAAACTTTTTTTTTTTTCAGCATTAGATCTCTACTCTAAATTGGTTTAGCTGCTGCTTTGGGTGGATGCCATATTATATCCATGAAGAATGCCGAGAACATTTTGGTTATTGGTGGCCATGAAGCCCCCCTTGTCCACCAGTATGCCATTATGGGAATCGTGTCCCTTCCCATTTTTTAGTGGGCTGGAGCCGGGGCTGTCCTCTTGTGGGTTCTTGGTAAGATGGAAAGGAATTTGTCATTTTTGTATTCATAATGAACTAAAGAAATGCATCACATGTAGGTATCATTTACAGGATTAAGTTTCTCTCTCCTCTTTAATTTATAGCTTTAACCATATGAAATGTCGCTCTATTTTTGCTTTCCATTTTTTTTTTCAAATCTTTCCATTCTTATTTTCTCCATATGCCCAAATCACCTTTGCACTCTATTTTTCCTATCCAATGGCTCTCTTGCTATCCACATTTAAGAGGAAGACCAAGAAGGTGGATGGATGGGAGTGAAAGGAGTATTGGATGCAAGAAGAATATTGTGTACCACTGAGCAAGGAAGACAGAATGCCATAAATAGGAGTTGAGAGACTGTAGGTGGATGAAGGACGAATGGCATGGCTCCAAGGGATGTTCTTGTCTGATCCATTGATTTTCTGAGTGGATGAGGAGAGGGGGGGGCATTGTATAATATAGTGCTGTGGGTAAAGTAGCATTGGCTGTCAACCCCTGCCATGGGAATTCTGTCTTGCTGCATTGCCTTTGACCTGAACATGAGAGCCTAAGGTAGGAGACGTAATGAGTGGGCTTCGGATGTGTGTGGAGCGGGTATTTGATTTTACACAGCCACCATTGTAAGGTAAGGAAGGTCCATTGGTATGTACAGGTATGCGTAGATATGAAGTTGTTTTATATCATCTGTCTAACAGGTGCTCACTGACTGAGCAAGAGAGAGCGTCACTACTTGTGGCAGAGGTCAAGGTGACAACGGCAATTCAAACCCTGCCACCCTTAGTTGTACCAAGGGTGTGGCACATTAAATAGGACCATACTACAAAGTCTTCTATAAGGAGCACCATCCTAGCTTCCTGATAGAGGGGGGGGGGGAGTTCATGAAGTTAAACCAAATCAGTCATCTATTTCTCTACCAAGGGCCTCACCCCCATAATTATATGGAAAGTAGCCAGCCAAGGCATGCACCCACTCCCACTCCCACTCATTCCACTCCCATCCACCACCCATATTTTGGTTTGAATGTGGTCAAGTTACAAGTACCAAGATGTTATTAACTGACAATATGGAATTCCATCACTAAATATTCTCAGATAACAAAGAAATAATGATGTATGTAGGGGTGTGCCGATTTTTTATTTTTTTTCTTCTTCTTTTTCACTAATGGCAATGCCAATTCCTATTCACTCTTAGTTGCTGATACCAATGCTGATTCCTATTCACTCTTAGTTGCTAATGCCAATTCTACTTTAAATAATTATGGTATATGAGTTTTTAATATAAAGTAATTAAAATATGATTTTAAATAAATGAAAATCCATGTGAACAAGTTGTATAGACACGGTAAAGGAAACATGGACTGGAGGTGAAGCTTTATTCCTGACGTTTCGTCTAACGACTTTCTCAAAGGAATGAGCATACTAGAAACATCTCAGCGGGCCAATCAGGACGCAGCGCTATACGCTCGTACACCCCCTTGAGCCATAAGGCGGGTTTATAATCTCTGTATGTTTCTAGTATGCTCATTCCTTTGAGAAAGTCGTTAGACGAAACGTCAGGAATAAAGCTTCACCTCCAGTCCATGTTTCCTTTACCGTGTCTATACATGATTTTAAATAATTATGGTATATGAGTTTTTAATATAAAGTAATTAAAATATGATTTTAAATAATTATGGTATATGAGTTTTTAATATAAAGTAATTAAAATATGATTTTTACTTGCTTCATAATCTCTGTAGATTTATACCCGCCAGTTGTTGTGCTGTTGGATGCTGATGATTGAATAAAGTTAATGAAGTGCTTATTGATTGACCACTTTATGATTATCAATGTATGTATGGTTGTATTATTTTCTATCGGTTGAAAAAGAGGTAAACATTACTAACTACTAACTTAAGTAACTTGAATCATCTAATGCATGGTTTTAATAAAGCACATGTACAGAGTGTAAACTGGATCAATCCATCTCTTAATCCTAACTTAATAGTAAAGGCTAAACCTAACTCAGTCTCTATAATAATTGATACATGGAATGCGGGAAAAGGGCAAAAAAAAATCTTCCTTTTTTTCAAAAACTGTGTCTGTTTTGTTCCATAAAGGAACATTTTTTTTTCTCTCTCTCTCTCTGTACCAACTCAAGAAATCCAAGTCACGTGGTTCCAGTGGGAGGGAGCAAAATTGATCAACTTTGCTTTGTAATGTCAGAATAGATGAAAATATTCTTATTTATTTATTTATTTATTTATTCATCTAAGTTTCACTCTGTCCACATTTGACTCATGTGATTGTGAATTTGACAGCAAATCATCTAAACATGAGTCAAAGTCATAGCTGTCATTGTCAAAAAGCATAAAAATGTATTGTTATGTGTTTACTTGTCAAAATACACAAAAAATTCTTTATAGATGATTCATTTGGCCATAAATTGCGGCAAAGCGGGAGTAAATCTGTCCGCCAATTTTTCGAATATATAAACAGGTAAAATTGATGTCCATGGACGCCTGGACGATTTACTCCCATATAATTACTCTCTCTTAATTTCTGTTATAGAAAGTTTGCAGTTTCAAAATATATATATATATATATATTATTTTTAGTTTAATTTTATATAATACAAAAATAAAATTAAAAATTAATATAATTTGCTCTAATATTTACTGCCATCTTAAAAGTTTCTCTGGTCATACGCCTTCTTGTCTGCAGATTCAATTACCTCTGCACAATATTTTTGAAATGTGTGTTATGGCACAAGACAGCAGTGTAGGTTTACACTACCACAACAGATTCCTAGCCACCTCAATCCCTATGGTTGTGATGCTATGTGCTAAAGCCATGATTATTTGGTAGTGGTATCTCATATAGCACATAATATGCTGCATGGCCCTATGCAACCATCACAAACAGACTCAAAATAGCTCCAACCAAATCTACAGCAACACTTCTCACCAACTGGACAAAAGAACACAAATACATACCTCATCTCTACATCAACAACACTCTAATACCACACACAAACACACTGAAAATTCTTGGTGTAACATACGATACATCCATGTCTTTCAAACAACACCTCACAAACATAAAAAACAAATGCACACCTAGACTTAACGCACTTAAGTCAATCACTGGAACAACATTTGGACAAAACAAAGAAACTAATATAACAATATACAAACAATGCATACACTCAGTGATGAATTATGCGAGTCCTGCATGGGCTCCTAATCTCAGTGAGACACACCACAACACCCTTCAAATCATACAAAACAAAGCCCTAAAAACAATTACAGGCTGCACAAATACATCACCTACAGACCATTTACACCATGAAACAAAAGTCCTCAAAGTCAAGGACCACCTCGACATGAGAGGCACACAAACACTTGCTGCAGCCACCACAAACACATCACACCCGCTACACTACATAGCAGAACACCCACACACACCAAGAAACATTAAAACTACACCCATAGACCTTTATTACACACAGATACTCTCTTCTCTTCCTCCACAACCACCAAATACCAGCCTCCGGAAACATATTCATAATCATATCACTCACCGCTCCATTAACACACTGAAAGACAACACACTGCTGCATGCCAGACCCCCTGATATCCACCCTTCTGAATCCTCTCTCCCACGTAAGGACAGAGTCCACTTGGCCAGACTGCGATGCGGTCACCACCCAGCACTTCTAAGCTACCAGAAGAGGCTGGACGACCGTGTTGTGAACAGCTGCCCAGGATGTAACACTTCACCCCATACCATACAACACATAATGGAAGACTGCATTATACACAATCATGCACGCAAACAACACAACATACACTCTATAAAGGATTTGTGGGAAAACCCAGTTTCGGCTGTGGCCTTCCTTGGGGAGACGGGACTGCTCGGACAGACAGTCTAGGGAACGACAACAACAACAACAACAATGAATAATAGGTGAATTACTGAATTGGCATCATCATCATCATCGGCAAAATATTGCCAATGCCAAATCCCTTTCTAAAAAAAATGCAGATTCTCGCCTATGCTGATTCACCAAAAAAGTGCCGATTCTTGCCTATGTCAATTAATCAGCACACCCCTTGATGTGTGTAGCAGTATCAGCTAATGAGTAAAGAAAATCAATAATTGTGTATTGCTGCAACAGAAATAATCTATATCTACAGGAGTATTAGCTGATTTTTTTATTATTATTATTTTTTTATCAAACAGGAGCCAGCTTCTGTATTATCATGCTTAATGCATCATTGTACAACATAGAAAGTATTTTAGGCTCCAAGGATGCACCATTTGAACTGCAAATGGAACAGGTATGTATGTATCCTTTCACTCGCATTATAGCCAGCTCATCTTTTGTAATTGAACAGAATGAATAGAGAGAAGAAAAAAAAATATCTAATTCTAGATTATTCTCCCCAGGTTTGAGGCAGTCAGGAATCCTTTTCACCACATTTGAGAAACTCGAGAGGGTTGGTGCATCACATGCTTCCTCAATAAGCGGGGTTTGGTAACAGTGTGGTTGGAGTATAAGTTTATAATCTCATAACTAATTTTGATAAACTATTTTGCCCATTGACATTTGTTGTAGTTTTCTGCTTGTAATATTTATTTTCACTGATAATCAGTGCTGCCACCAAGTATTCCCACTTGGATCGTAAGAGGCGAGAAAAACGGGAAAGGGATTGGGACCAGGCATCCTTCTCCCTGTAGCCCCACAGGGGACATTCCTAAAAAAAGTAAAGGTGGGTTTTTGTAAGTGCATATGGGCCTGGTAGTGAGAAGAGTGTAAAGGAAAGGTTGGCTTTTTGGACAGATTTAAATGAGTGCATAGAGGGATTAGGGAGGATCGTCAATGTAGTAGTATTGGGAGACCTTAATGCTAGGGTTGGAAATGAATCAATTGATGGAGTGGTTGGGAAATGTGGAGTTCCAAGAAAGAATTGTAGTGGAGAGTTGATGGTGGAGATGTGTCTAGAAAGAACATTAGAACATAAGAAATAAAGGAGACTGCAAAAGACCGTAAGGCCTACACTAGGCAGCTCCGTATCCATCACCACCTGTCATCCCCATCCATAAAGTTGTCTAATCGTTTTTTAAAACAACTGATAGTTTCAGCGCTTACTACATGGTTACTAAGTTTATTCCATTCATCGACCACCCTATTAGTAAACCAATTCTTGCCTATTTCCTTCTTAAATCTAAATTTGTCCAGTTTATACCCATTACTGCGAGTCCTGCCCTGTTGTTTTATTATGATGACCTTGTTTGCATCACCCTTGTTATAGCCTTTGATCCACTTGAACACTTCTATTAGATCACCCCGCACTCTGCGTCTTTCCAGAGAGTGTAAGTTTAGGTGCCTAAGCCTCTCTTCGTAAGGCAAATTTCCGAGTCCTTGTATCATGTTGGTCATTCGTCTCTGTACTGATTCTAGCGAATTTACGTCCATTCTGTAGGACGGAGACCCAAACTGTACCGCATAGTCAAGGATGGGTCTAACTATCGCTAAATAGAGTTTAATAATTACCTCTGCACTTCTATTCGTTACCGTCCTAGCAATGAAGCCTAATGCTCTGTTAGCTTTATTTCTGGCGCTAATACACTGCTTCCTAGTTTTAAGGTCCGGACTCACCAGAACTCCCAAGTCCCTCTCGCACTCAGATTTTTCTAAAAATGTGTTATCTAAGTTGTATCTATTTTCGGGGTTGATGATAGCAAATACAGTGTTTCAGAAGAAAGTCAAGCATAAGTACACATGGGAGAGGATGGTGGAGGGAAGGGTGGTAGATATGGCATTAATGGACTATGTAGTGGTAGATAGGAGTATAATAGGAAGAGTTAAGGATGTATATGTTCTAAGTGGAGAGAGTAGGGGAATCTCATATCATTTTTTGGTGGAAGGTAAGTTGAGAGTGGAGGATAGATGGAGAAAGAGGAAAAGGACAAAAGGTAAGGAGGTTCTTAGAGTGAACTCTTTAAATGAGAAGGAAAAGGAGGAGTACAAGAAGAAGCTGAGAGAGGAGTGGGAGGGAGTGAAGGATAGAGTAGAACTAGGAATGGAGGAGGAATGGGGATGGTTCAAGGAGGGAATCACAACGTGTGCAAAGATGGTGTGTGGAACTAGAAGGATGGGAGCAAATAGAAGGAAGGGTAGTGAATAGTTTGATGAGGAAATGAAGATAGTTGTAGAAGAGAAGAAGCGAGCTTTCACAGATTGGTTACAAAATAGGATGAGGGAGTCATATGAGAGGTACAAAGAAAAGAAAAGTGAAGTAAAGCACAAGGTAAAGGAGGCAAAGAGGAGAGCAGATGTGAAATGGGGTAAGAGTATGACAGAAATTTTTGAAATTGATAAAAGGATGTTTTGGAAAGAAATTAAGAGAGAAAGAGGAGGCGAATCAAGTAGAAGAAAAGTTAAAAGGGCAGATGGAGAGATGATAATGGAAGAGAAGGCAGTGAGAGGAAGGTGGGCAGAGTATTTTAGGGAGTTGCTAAATGTGAAGGAGGATAGGGAGGGAAAGGTAGTTGCAGTGGGAAGCGCTAAGAAAATGAGAGTGACGAGTGAGGAAAATGGAGGAGAAATAGGGAAGGATGAAGTGAAAACCGCTGTTAAGATGATGAGAGCAGGTAAGGCACCTGGTCTGGATGGATGCCATGCAGAATGTCTGAAGAAAGGAGGTACAGTTATGGTGGACTGGCTGGTGAGGTTATTTAATGTTTGCTGGAGAGAGGGTAATGCCGGAGGACTGGAGGAGTGCGTGTATAGTTCCACTTTACAAGGGAAAAGGGGACAAGTGTGAGTGTAGTAGTTTCAGAGGGATTAGCTTGTTAAGTGTAGTTGGGAAGGCTTATGGGAGGATCTTGATTGAGAGGATTAGGAGAGGAACAGAGGGAGTAATTGGTGAGGAACAGTGTGGATTTAGGACAGGTAGAGGTTGCGTAGATCAGATTTTTGTGGTAAGACAGATATGTGAGAAAGCTATAGGAAAGGGTAAGGATGTTTTTTGGGCTTTTATGGATCTGGAAAAGGCTTATGACAGGGTAGATAGGAAGGCACTGTGGGAGGTTTTGCAGATATACGGGATAGGAGGAAAGCTTCTAGGAGTTGTCAAGAATTTTTACGAGAGTAGTAGAGCACATGTCAGGATTAGAAATGGAAAGAGTGAGTGGTTTGAGGTAAAGGTGGGACTTCATCAGGGATGTGTGATGTCGCCCTGGCTGTTCAATTTATACATGAATGGGGTGGTGTGAGAGGTAAATGCAAGGGTGGTGGGTCAGGGATTAGAGATGGTTCAAGAAAATGGAGAAAAATGGGACGTGAGCTAGCTGTTGTTTGCGGACGACACTGCGCTTGCAGCAGGATCAGAGGAGGGATTGAGGAAGTTGGTGACAGAGTTTGGTAGAGTGTGTGAAAGAAGAAAGTTGAAGATAAATGTGGATAAAAGTAAGGTGATGAGATTTACAAGGGGTGAAAGTGGCAGCAGACTGGAAGTGAGCATTAAGGGAGAGCACCTGGAGGAAGTGGATAGTTTTAGATACTTGGGTGCGAATGTGGCAGGAAAGGGTGCAGTAGAGGTGGAGGTAGAATGTAGATTGAGAGAATCAAGTAAATGCCTTGGTGGATTAAAAACTGTAATGAGAAATAGACATTTGGGAATTGATGCTGAGAGGAGATTGTATGAAGGAGTGATTGTGCCAACAGCACTGTATGGTGCAGAAACATGGAACATGGAGAGGAAGAGAGAAGGAGTTTGAATGTATTTTTACCTAGTTGTATTTTGCAGGAAGGGGAGCTATGCTCGTGGTGTCCCGCCTTTGTATCTCGCAGTGTCTAGTTTGGTTTTAAACTCATGAATGGTTTTTGCGCATACTATTTCATTGTCCAGTTCCAAGTGTCCACTACTCTATGTGGAAAACTGTTTTTCTTCAGATCTCTTCTGTAGCTATGTTTTTTTTATTTTCTTTCCATGTCCTCTTGTGTTTCTCTTGTCCCAGTTTAGTAAGTTCTCTCTATCGAGTATCTCTGTGCCTTTCATGATTCTGTAGATCAGGGGTTCCCAAACTTTTCAGCTCATCGACCCCCTAGTAAAGTTTAAGATTTTCTATAGACCCCCAATTCACGAATTATGTTAGTTTATCATTATTGGTTTGGTTGTTGTTATTAATGCCAGTGATATTATTATTATTATAGTTGTTATTATCATTAACATTATTATTATTATCATTATTATCATTACTTTTATTATTGTTATTATCTTTATCATTATTACTTTTATTATTGTTATTTTTATTATCATTATTATTATTACTTTTATTATTATTATTACTATGATTTTAGTTATCAATAGTGTTATTATCATCATTATGATTATTATAATTTTTGTTGTTGAAAATATTGTTTTAATTCTTTACTGTAGTTCTTGTTTGGTCTCATAAATCACTTATGGTAATTTTAAAGTACTGTACCATAGTCACAGTTTTCATGTTTGTGGATTTTACTTATTCTATTCGTTTATTTTTATCTATTCATTTATTCATTTTTTATTTTGATCCGTTATAAAAAGGCCAATTGGCAACATTCATCAAGGCGACAGCATTCCAATAATAATAGATACTTTCATATATACATAAACATAAGTGTTTTAAAATTAATATATATAATTTACCAATAGCTTTAAGAGTGATATCATATATTATTTATTGTATTACTATAAGTGATACTTAACCCCTTCCATACGGGGCCGCACACGTAGGCGTCATGGGGAGCGAGTGTATTCGCGAGGCTGCCATATCGGCGTCTTGATTATATTTATTGTAGTCGCCCCTCCATAATGACATTCTTTCTAATTCTTTTGTAATCGCATTTTCTATGGTTATCAAAATTCACGGGTGAAGAGAGAACGATCGATATAAGCGGTGACTATATTTTATGATGCGATTATTATTTCGACACGTCGTACGGCTGGCATTGGCTGCTGCCACCGAGATCTAAGTCCATGACGCCTACGTGTGCGGCACCGTATGGAAGGGGTTAAGCCAATAATATTACACAAGCTCGTCGTCTTGATGTTAATTCACAATGTGGTTGTGTGTATGTGAGATTCTCCCTACATGCACAGAATGGGGAGAATTTTTGACTCAGAGTGAACTAACATGGTTTTTCTTTAAGTTTAGATATTGGTTGATTGATTATTCTCACTTTTTCAGTACTGGAAGAGAACAGGATCATTTCATGCCAACCATTTAATTTTAAAGATATCGACCCCCTAGCAATCTACTGACCCCCTTTCGACCCCTTGGCTATTTATCGACTCCTTGGATGGTGTCATCAACCCCTGGGGGTCGATATCGACCACTTTGGGAACCCCTGCTGTAGATGGTCAATAGGTCACCTCTCTCTCTTTTTTGCTCCAGCGTCGGTAACTCCAATTTAGCAAATCTCTCCTCACATGATAGGTTTGCAAGTGCAGGTGCTATTTTTGTTGCTGCTCTCTGGATTCTTTCTATTTTCTTTATATTCTTTTTGGTACTGGGTGACCACAATGTTGCTGCATATTCTAGTCTAGGCCTTATCAATGTAACCAATATTTTTTTTATCATGTCTTCGTCCAAGTATGCAAATGCCACTTTTATTGATCTTAGAAAGTTGTATGCCTCCCCGACAATTTTGTTAATCTGTTTGTCATAGGACAAGTCGTTTGTAATAATTACCCCCAAATCTTTTTCAGATCCTACCTTCTTTACCTCCTTGGTTCCAATTGTATATTTTCCTGATATTCTGTTTTTCTTTTTCCAAACTCCATTATGCTGCACTTCTTAGTATTAAAGTCCACTTCCCATTTCTGACTCCAGTTCCATACCTTATTCAGGTCTTCCTGCAGTGCTTCACAGTCCGTATCAGATTCTACTTTCCTTAACAGTTTGGCGTCGTCTGCAAAGAAGCTCATGTAACATTTCACATCCTCATCCATGTCATTCACATAAATAGCAAACATTGGTGCCAATACAGATCCTTGCAGTACTCCACTGATCACCTCTTTCCAATCTGAATATTTTTCTCTGAGCCCTACTCTCATCTTTCTACCAGTCAGGAAGTCATCCATCCATTTTAGTAGGTTCCTTTGTATTCCTCTGTTCCAGTTTTTTTTAGTAATTTTCTGTGTGGTACTTTGTCAAAAGCTTTTTGCAAGTCTAGGAAGGCACAATCAGCCCATCCATTTCTTTCTTGCACTATGTCTATTAGTCTTGAGTAAAAGCATATTAAGTTTGTGGTGCACGATCTACCTTGTCTGAACCCGAATTGTCTTGGGTTTAATATGTTGTTATCTTCCAGGTGTTTTACCCATCTATTCTTGATGATTTTCTCACAAATTTTGGCTATAGTGCTTGTTAGTGATACTGGTCTATAGTTGGTGGGTTCTTCTTTGTTTCCTCCTTTATATATTGGTACAATGTTAGCATTTTTCCAGTCTTTAGGTATCTTTCCTTCTTTGAGTGAGCTATTTATTATGTTGTGTATTTTGTCCGTTAGTTCTTCTTTGCATTCCTTTAGAATTCAATTTGCAATTCCATCAGGGCCATGTGATTTTCTGACATCAAGGTTTGATAGGTGTTCTGATATTTCTTTTTGTGTTGTAAACTCACTCATGGTGGGAGATCGCTTGTTATTTTCTTGGTCCCAATTTTGTACTTTCTCTCTGGTGAAGACAGATTTAAAGTGATTGTTCATGACTTGGGCCATTTCTAATTCTTCTGTGTATTCTATATTCCCTTGGCATAGTTTCACCATTTCCTGTTTGTTTTTAAGTTTCCCATTCACATATCTATAGAATAGTTTAGGTTGATCTGTGCATTTATCTATAATATCCTTTTCATGGTTCCTTTTCTCCTCTCTTCTCACTTTATCATACTCATTTCTATAGTTTATTTGCCATTTACTAGGTTTTTTTTAATCTTTTTCTCCACCTTTTCCAAGCTTTGTCCCTTCTGTCTTTTGCCTCACTGCATCTTTTGTTGAACCAACATTTAATGTACACTCTCTCTCACTTTTGTCTTGGTACATGCCTGTTTACCCCTTCATTAAAATATTCCATTTCTCTTCCACTTTTGTCTCTTCCATGTAGAATTTTTCCCAGTTTGCATTCCGGAAGAATATCTTTAGTTTTGCAAAGTCCGTTTTGTTGTACATCAATCTTCCTTTCCTATGATTTTCATTTCTCTCCATGTCTATTTCTCCTTTTAGTACAGTTTCGATGAGTATATGGTCACTCTTTCCAAATGGTGTCTTGTAATGGATTTTGTCCACAATTTCAGGTTCTGTTTGTAAATATTAAATCTAGTTTCGACAGCTCTTCATTGCTTCTGTATCTGATGTTTTCACTGACCCATTGGTCATTGTGTATTCCATGGTCATGTCCAGCAGTACATTACTCCACAAGTCGTCTCCTCCTTGCACTGTCATGTTATCCCAACAAATTTCTTTGCAATTGAAGTCCCCCATAAATACCATATTACCCCTGCCCATTAGTATCTCATTTAGTAATTTCCTTGTATCGTCTAGCATTTTTGTATGTTCCTTCTCTTTCCAAGCGTTCATTTTTGGGGGCACATAGGTCACCACAAACTTTCTACTTTTCATTTTCTTGTCTTCGACTTTTATCATGATCAGAACAGCATTACCTTTGCCCTCCGCAATTTTTGTCACGTTATGTCTTTCTTGGCCAAGAACATGAATCATCCTCCCTGTTTCTTGTCCCTGTTTTTTATCCAGTAATTATATAGTCCTTGTCCAATATCGATGGATGATATTTCACCTCTTAGTTTAGACGTCTCTACAATTCCCATTATGTCTGTTTTTTCTTCTAGCAGGTAATCATTGAGTTCATTCAGACCTGAAATTAATCCGTCAATGTTAGTATAGGCCACTTTTAATTTTCTTCTTCCTCCATTATTTTTTCTGTCTTTGGTTTGTTCGTTTTGATGTGCCATTTCCTCAATCTCATGTCGATTACTCTCCAATGGAATTCCTTGCTTTCTGTCTCCGTTCTCTTCGAGTTTTTTTTTTCTTTGCTTCTTCTCTTAGTGACTTTTCTTTTTATAATTCCTCAGTATTCATTTCTCTCTTTATCCATATCCTATTGTACTTTTCATTCCTTGCCAAGTTGCCTACTTTTTCAAATATGTCTTCTACTACCATCTGTGACCTTAATTTTATCTTTAGAGGTCGATTTCTATCCTAAGAATTGTGACCGATTCTATATGTCTCATCCAGGTCTTTGCCTCCATCTCGGTCTTCCCCCTGAATTTCACTTAGGATTTCTACTGCTGTCTCTTTTTCTTTTTTTTCTCTTGTGTACCTCGCCAATCCCTGTTTTTCTTTTAGTCCATACACCACAATACATTTTTTCCTATCCTTTGTATCTCTGACCCAATTAGCTTTTTCAATAATCACTTGAATAATTGTGTCCTTTGCATTATCCTGCATTTGCTGCTTGACTATTTCTTTGGAAGCAATTTCCTTATTATCAATGTTTTCCTTCCACTTCTTAATTTTCTGAATATTTTCCTCACCTAGGTTCTCTTCGATTTTTTCCGTCATTTCTTGTATTTTTTGTTCACCTCTTTCTTTAAGTTTTCGCTATTGGTATTATCATTAATTCTCTTCTCGTTATCACTCTTCATCTCATTTATATCCCTATTCATTTCTTTAATCTTGTTTGTAAGATCCAAGTTGGTTCTTCTTAGGTCAGAAATTTCCATTAGGCCAATGATATCCTTTCTTAAGCCCATAATTTCATTCTCCCACCGTATCCTATTTTTGCTCATTTCCCTCTGTATCTCTAATAATCGACTTAAGTTTCTGCTTTCATACTCACTAAATCCTGGAAAATCTTCTTTGTCGTTGTTGCACGTGGTTTGGGAGTGTTTGTTCACATCATGGTTCGACAGACTGATGCCAGATGGCTCTGGTTCGTGGTTGGCTTTCGAGTCGTTGTTTTCTTTCATTTTTGCTAATTCCATGTTAATACAATTGACCAGCACTGCAGATATCATTTCGGACACTCACGATCACTCCCCACCCCTACAATACAAACCAGGTTTCCTTTTTCGTCATAAATCCTCTTCTTGGTCCCACGGCGACCAAGTTTGAATGTGTTTGAGATGAGGTGTCTGAGAGGTATGATGGGGGTTACTAGGCTGGATAGAGTGAGAAATGAGGAGGTGAGGAGGAGAACAGGGGTGGTAAGGGAGTTGGGAGATAGGTTTGATGAAAGAGTATTAGGATGGTTTGGACATATGGAAAGAATGAGTAAAGAAAGATTAGTAAAAGAGGTACGGAAGGCAGATGTGGAGGGAGTGAAGATGAGGGGGCGACCTAGGATGAGATGGATGGATGGGGTGAAAGGGGCTTTGGGGAAGAGGGGAATGTCTGTTGAGGAAGGATGGGAGAGGACAGAAGACAGGGGTGAATGGAGAATGGTTGTATATGGATGATGTGATGCATGGAATGGGTGCGGGGATGGGGGTGAGGTAGTATGTGTGAGAAAAATTTGATGAAGCCCAAAGGGATTTCTCCCCATCTCCTTTTCTGCATGGGGGGGATGGAGAGGGGGGGGTCGCCGATTTAATAAAGTGGCCTTGCTGTGGATGTGCTGTGTCTTGCTACACTGCCTCTGACCCAGGGCAGTGGACAAGATGCAGGGATGACCTGTCATCCAGGAGGTGCCAAGATAAGAAGGAGGGTAGAGGGTGGAGGGGAGTCAAGTGTTGGGATGGAAGGGGTGGGAGTGGTTTTTATGCCTTTTTCTTTTTGGCTACCTCCTTTGTAAGGGGGAAAAAAGCCTTTGGTATATGTGTGTATGTACAAGGGATACCCAAAGTCAAAGGCATAGAAACCACTCCCACCCATTTTATCCCCACATACTCCACTCCCATTCACAACCCCGACCTTCCTCTTTTCTTGGCTCCTCATGGATGATGGGTCATCCCTGCATCTCACCCACTGCTCTGGGTCAGAAGCAGTGTAGCAAGACACAGCACATCCACAGTAAGGCCACTTTATTTAATCTGCGACACCCCCTCATCCAGAAAAAGAGAAGACGGGGGAAAATCCCTTTGGGCTGCACATCAAAATATCATTCATGCATACTCTCTCACCCCTCACCCACCCACTCCTTTCCATGCATCACAGCATCATCCATACACAACCATTCTCTACTTACCCCTGTCTTCTGTCTTCTACCTTCCTTCCTCATCAGACATTCCCCTCTTTCCCAATGCTTCTTTTACCCCATCCATCTTATCATCCTTGGTCACCCCTTCATGTTCACTCCTTCCACACCTCTTTTACTAATCTTTCTTCACTCAATCTTTCCATGTGTCCAAACCATCCCAACACTCTTTCATCCACCCCATCTCCTTGTTTCTCTACCCAGCCTTGTCACCCCTACCATACTCAGGTCAAACACATATAAATTCTTCCTCTCATATGTTCCATGTTCCTGCCCCATACAATGTTTTTAGCAAAATCACCCCTTCATACAATTTCATCTTAGCATCCATTCCCATACCTATTCAGGTAGCAGTACATTCCCAAAAACATATCCCTTCTTGAAAATCTTCATGCAAGAGACCCATCCTGCACTGTCGAGTGGTCACAGATGCAGATATATTCAACTGTGAATAATTTTTTGATGCTCCATCCCCCTTTTATGTTATGACACATGCAATAAAAAACAAAAAAATCAAAATTCAGCCTATGCCAGCATTTGAGGTAAACACTGGGCTAACAATTTATGGGTTAAGCTGTTATTAGACAACATCCAACATATGTTAAAGCAACTTGGTGCCTCCACCCCCACACACACACACAAAGAATAGGTCTTGAAAAAGAAAAAAGAAAAAAACTTCAACAATGCATAATGTACTTGCTAATTGTTACTGACCCCATCTTCCAACTCCTTTTCCACCCCACTCTCCTCATTTCCTTGTGTCTCATTCTATTCAGCCTAGTAACACCTCATCTCAAACACAGAATTATGAAAGGGATGGAAATTCTCGATAGAGACGACTTGTTAAAGTGGGGCAGAAGAGAAACAAGAGGACAGGAAAAGAAACTAAAGAAGGACAGTTACAGAAGAGACCTGAAAAAGAATAGCTTCCCATATAGAGTGATTGACGTCTGGAACAAACTAAATGGAGAAACAGTAAGTGCCAAAGCTATACACAATTTTAAGAATAAACTAGATGGGGAGAAATACGAAAACGGGTCACTACAAGCATAGCTCTCGTCCCGTAAAATACAACTAGGTCAATACAAACTCCTACTCTCTAGTGTTGCATGTTTCAAGCCCATACAGTACCGTAGAACTAAGAATACTTGGAGTAAAAGAAACACTTTGCTGAAGATGCTACATACAGTATATTACAAAGTTATAAAACAACTGATGAATTGATTTAGACACTGGTGTCCTTCTTCAGCTGCTCACACAGTTCAAACAGCTGAGTTGTTTCTGTAATTCTGGAGGAGCTGCAGAGAATTCTTCCTTCAAACAGAATTTTTTTTTTTTAAGAATTTTGCTCAAGAGTTTTGTCATAATAAATGAAATCTTAAAGAAATGGGGAATGGATGAAACAGTTCAAATATGACAAGATTGGGACAAATCAGAGTAGTAGACTTACATATGAGCAGAAACAACTGGAAATTTTAGCAATAAAAGTACAAACTATATGGCTCTGTAAAAAAAAAAAAAAAAAAAAAAAAATCACTTTCAACACTACGTCTACCATGCAATAATGACTATTTTTAGCACCAAAACTATCAGACAAGAACCTTTGAGTGACTTATGGGATGAACCAATGAACTAACTAGCTTCCAAAGAGAGAACCAGGAACACACTGACAGATTGCACTATCAACCTCTTCAATACACGTCGAATACTCATGCACAGCTGCCTAATATGCAATGATGCATCACAATACACTCAATATAGAATATAAAGTTATGGCTGTAATACTTGTTCTCTTCTACCCTGAATGTGGATAACCACAGAAAACAAGATCAAGTCCGTCCACAGAATACATTGGGTCAATCTGTTACATACATACATTACATATACCAATATACCAAAGGCTTTTTCCCCCCTTGCACGGGTGTGTGTGTGTGTGTGTGTTAGCCAAAAAGAAAAAGGCATAGAAATCACTCCTACCCATTCCATCCCCAATACACTCCACTCCCCTCCCTCTCATCTTGGCACCTCCAGGATGACGGGTCATCCCTGCATCCTGTCCACTGCCCTGGGAGCAGTGTCATAAGACACAGCACATCCACAGCAACACTCAGTTACAACTACAAAATGAATATAATCAGGACCCTGACACCAGTATCCTCATATACATGCTCATGCCTCATGATGCCGACACCAGCGTCATCGTATGCTAACTGTTAATCCTGTAAGCACTAGCACACTTTACAGGATATTATCCAAGGAAACACATTGGTATTTTATACATAAGAGGCTCCCAAGTACACTCCATAGTAGAGGCTTTCATTTGAATGGAGTTTGCACTGAAGTTAGACAAGAATATATCATACCCAAACCCTGTATGAGTGTCTGAAATTATTCTGTACAAATCTTCCAAGTCCACCATGGTCAATATTTCCGAACAAGTCATTACTTTCACATGACAATTATCATCATCTGGCAATCAAAATATGTTCTCAAGAACTGCCTTTAACCATTACCTGCATCACTTTACCAGAAACTACAATAATTCCCACTTGATATACACCTGTTATTACTACAGCTGGGAAAGTGACTGTGTTAACCGCTGGGTGTCGATGTGTCCGTGTCCAGGGTCCCCTGTATTGATGTGAAATCTGTGTGTTGATATTTGTGGAGACGCTCCACTGGGTACCCTGATCACCCACACATGCATGTATTCGACCCACTTTGCAACTAGCTCCTCCCCATTCAGGTCATGGGTGTTTATATACTCCTCTCCTCCATTTATTGAAACCATAGATCTAGATAGTAATATGCCATGAGTAGAAAAAAAAAATAATGACAATGATAATAAATCCATAAACAAATTGTCAAGATTATATATTTTAGATACATTTTCTTTAAAAATACATCTCAGTCATAATCAAATTGTAAATTAATTTCTTGGTTTGCTCAATTACTATGCTGCAGGACAGGTGGGGTGCAGGACTATGTTCCTTCTAAACTGTGTGTATGTGCATGCACACACGTTTTACAAATAGTACACAAAGGAAAAGATGTGTGCACACAAGGTTTTCAAGATGAAATTGAAATTTTCTAATTAAAGAAATATTTGTATGATTTCATAACAAAACAAAAGAAAGGTGATTTTGAGAATTTGTCAATTTCATAAAATCACATGTTTTGAGATTCTTTGTACTGTGTTCTGCAGTCAGTATGGTGACCCACATAAGTACACACATACTTTGCAAAGAAGGCAAAATTTGCACACAACCAAATTTCTGTGCTCACTCACAGCAAAGAATTAAGAGGGAACATTGATGTGGGGGCATGCTTTTAGAAGTGAATTCTCTGTGAATGTCATCAAATATAAAATCTTTAATTCAGGCTAACACCAGTAAATTTTATTAGGCCAAGAAGAACTCCAGCTCTTCAAAGGGAAGAAAATGCCTTTTTTTCATTAATGCAGGTAACAGTGTTTTTGTTACAAGGGATTAGGGCGAGAGCTGTTACTGTACCAGGAGTATGAGGGTCTTAGGTTTGTCACTGCTGCAGGTGTGGGGCCCTCATGCTTTACAAGGTTCCTGAGTTTAAGCTCCAATCTAAAAGAGGCTACCACCTGTTGCAAAAGTCAAACTTACAGTAGTCTGCCTTGATGCAAGGTGGTCGATGCCTCCAAGATTTTAGGTACATCACCACGCCAGGGTTGTTGTTGGCAGAGTTGATCAAATCCTTCTTGATATAATCTCTACAATAAAACAAAAAATGTCTGCAGTGGATGATATAAAGAAAAATGGGATCACATGAAGAATCGTCACCCCAGTCTTCGACAGGGTGACAATTCTTCACGTGGGCCATCCTGGGTTTACGACTCTTTGGTTGTAAAGTTGATAACACTAAGCATAACCCTCATTCAACCTAACCTAACAAAAATTTTATCCCACTGTTGATATTTGGCATACTGGGGTGACAATTCTTCACGTGCCCCCAAAAATGTAACATTTGCAAAACTTGTTTGTCCATATTGGATGGAGGCTGTTACTGGGAGCCTCATGACCATGGGCCTTCTGCAAGAGAGACCAAGGCCAATGGACTGATGGATTGATCTCAATTATAGATGTAACTCAAACAAAACAAAAAATACTGTTTTTTATATGAAAAAAGAAAAAAATTATAAAAAGAAAAAAATCTTGACAAACAAAAAATGGATACTTTTTTTTATTTTAATATTTTGTTTTTTTTGCAGCTCCTGCCACTTATCCACTACTACAACCACAGTCATCAACCAGCAGAGATTCTACTGCTTCAAGCAACATCCCTATTTTCCAGCTTGAGTCGGATGATTCAGAAACAGAATATTCTGAGGGCTCAATTGATGAACCGCCCAGCCCCAGATATAGGCCCCATCTGATATAGAGGAGCCTGAAGAGGAACCACAGGACTTGGATTGATGGAGTCAGAAGTTCAGAGCCTACTATATCTACAATGTCTGAGTCTGATGACCTGTTCCTAGGAACCTGCCCCCTCCAGGGGATGGCCATGACAGATCGAAGGCTCCATTTGCCCCTTTCCTTCCTTCCTTGCACTCTCTTCTTGCTTTTTCCTTCCAGGCCCATAGACCATGATGAATTTGTGCATCCATACCACCTTATTGTATATCCTATTTCATGTTTATGTTTAACCATTCATGACAAGGAAATTTGGAGTGTTTCATCTATGAAGATAGCATATTGGCCCATATGCAGTATCTCCACTTGTTGCAGCATCTGAGTCCTGACTGAAAAGGTCAATTACTTGTTTATTTTTATACTGATGTCTGATGTCTCTTTGGATAAGGTAGATACGCATATGTGGGGGTATGAATCAAGTACTTACACCTGTTTTCATATACTTGATATTTAATATCTGAGCAAATTTGGACACGTACAAATGTATATATAATATATATATATATACACACATATATATATATGTATACATTATATATATATATATATATATATATATATATATATACATTATATATATATATATAGATAAAACTTGCTATTAAAATATATATATATATATATATATATACATATATATATATATATATAATTATATATATATATAGATCAAACTTGCTATTAAAAAAAATGTTTCTTTCGCATCGCTAATCTCAATACAATGTACACATGACGCCCATCAATGTGGAATTTATGAGAGTAAATTCAAAGCAACGGACAAAAAAGAAAAAAAAAAAAAGAAAAAAAAAAAGACCGAACAAAGGGTCTGCCCCACATCTATCTTAACTCTTAACTTCCTTCCATTTCTTTCTTTCCTTCCACTAAACCCCCAAATCCCCACCTCCCTCCCTCTCCCCCATCTTACCTATCCTGCCTTCTAACTAATGAACAAAAAAAGGTAATAACCACTGGAAGGGGCCAAATTAATTTTCAACGCCCCCTAAACAAACAAAAATCATTTAAAAGAAATTATTTTCGACACAAAATGTGGAGCTGTTACGTCTACGAGTATGCTAAAGATAAGAATATGTGAACCTGCAGTTGTGGAACAGCATGTGTTGGGGTGTGTGTGTCACCTTTACATGCAGCCTTTAGTTTGATTTTCTTTATTATTATTCTTAACATTTGTAAGCAGAACAAAACTGAGATGGGCTGCAGGACATGTGGCACGTATGGAGGACCATAGAACTCCAAAACAATCAGTTGTGATGGGTAGAATGCCTGGAAAGAAGAATTATATTGAACATATACATATCCATCATTATGTAATGCATTAGTCAAAACTTACAAGAATGTTAAAATGGATCTTGTATCATTACTTTTCATTCATTTGACAAACTGTTTGTCAAACATTCCCACGGTCAAACATCACTTCAAACACATTTGATGAATCAATTGACATTCACATAGTCAAATGTCACTTCAAACACCTTTGTCAACTAAACATATCAATGTGAAATGTTTGTGTACAGATCAACATGTCGAAGGTAGATATTCACGTATAAAAGGACCATTCACACAGTCAAACGGTTTGTCAAACATTCCCACAGTCAAACATAATTTCAAACACGTTTGACAAACTGTTTGACAACCATTCACACGGTCAAACATCACTATATACACGTTTGACAAACATGTTTGCCCGCAAATAATCAACGACGTTGCTATATGAAGGACATCTTTCTACAATTTTTTTTTTTTTTTTTTTTTTTTTTTTTTTTTCTCGTTCAGAAGAGTCATGATATTTCTTTGTGGTTGAGATGGTGGCAGCCAAGAATTGATTGACTTTGACTTCATTATAGTTTTGTTCTTTCTTCAGGCAGTCGAAAAAATTCCAAATATTAGGGTGGTGTCCAGCAACCTGTGTCTCAAATGTCCTATGCCATAGTTTTAAAAAGTACTAATTTGTCATTTTTAATAGTTCTGTCATTAAAGAATTTGAACTATTCTTAATAGATACGAGAAGAAATCCTACCTTGTTTTGTAGTATCCTAAATAAAGGCTATGACAGCAACTATTTCATTATCAAAGGTAAAGTGTGCTAAATCAAGGAACAAAACTATAATGAAGTCAAAGTCGATTAATACTTGCCTGTTGCTTATCTCGACTACAAAGAAAGAAATATCGTGACTCTTCTGAACGGATAAAAAAAAAATTGTAGAAAGATATCCTTCATACAGCAACGTCGTTGATTATTTGCAGGCAATAGTCCATGACCTAGCTTTATAATTTTAAGTAAACCAATTTATAGTTCTGACCAATTTGTCATTTTCAATAGTTCTGTCAGTAAGTAATTTTAACTATTCTTGATTAAATACTACGAAAAGAAATTCTTCATCCTAAATAAAGGTTATGAAAGTAATTATTTCATTATCAAAGGTAAAAGTATGCCAAATCAAGGATGAAAACACAACCTAGTTATATATTTCAAATTAGAATATTTTTATTCTTCGATGAATTGTTGTCGGTGAATTCACCGGATCCCAAAATATATATAATTATTTTCATTATTTTATATTTCTTATTAAGGGAATTTTCGTAACAAATAGTTTGATCTTTTAATAATTGTCGTTAAAATTGCGTAGCATCTAGGTGCAGACTTGCAAATCCAATATGGCTGACCTCCAGGAGGGTTATCAATCACTGGGCTATTATTCCTCCGACATCCTACCTCCAACCTAGATTGAATATAACTAGAATATGACTTCGCTTATTATAGAAACCTAGACATCCCAAGCACAATTCAACAGTATGTCTAACATCCGTATCTAGATTTACACAATCTCTTAGTTCATCCTTCATCTTTGCTAGATGTAACGGAAATATTATTTGAAAATTTGAATTTTGTAACCAACGTCGTTTTTGACTCGAATGAACTCTCAACGGTCGTCGACGCCCCGTGGGATAAAAACATAAGAACGAAGGAGATTGCAAGAGACCATGTAGCCTACACTAGGCAGTTCCATGTCCATTAAAACCTGTCATCCCCATGCATAAAGTTGTCTAACCGTTTCTTAAAACAACTTAATCTAAATTTGTCCAGTTTAAATCTATTACTGTGAGTCCTGACCTGTTGTCTTGATATGATGACCTTGCCTGTGTCGAATCCATGACAGAGTCCCATAAGGTCATAATCCCATTGGTGAAAATCCCACGCCAATTAACCTAGGCCTATCATTAGTGAATTTATCAAATTAAATTATACTTTAACATATAGTGTTTATTAATACTATCAACATCCTGGAATATTATGTGTGGGATTATGAGCAATGGGATGATATTGACTGGCATTTTGATTCGTGGGATTTTGATATATGGTTACAAATTTTAATTTTTCAAATCTCCAAACAACAAATTATCTTTCCGTCATATGCTGTTGAATATGTCATTAGAGACGTCTAGATGTCTACAACGGAAGTGATATTGTCGTTATTCAAATGAAGGTTGGAGGTACGAGTACATTTGCTATTGTGTTTGCGAATTTTGATGATTAGCATGATATCATCTTGATACTTGGTATCTTTATAATTACTTTTGTCGATTAATTTGCAAAATTAGGTTCTTTAAGGAAGAAGGAATAAAATGAAGACATTGTATTTGATGTAGATACTTTGCAGTAAATGAAATGCGCCAAAAAGGGTGAGTTTGGACAAGAAATATTTACATTTTGGTGGAAATATGTTGTCAGAAATATAATCTATGTGTAACAACTGCTTAATCATACAACTGTGCTCATGCAAAGATGACAAAAACACTAATTCTTAGATTCTCACATTGGGAAAGACGTCATTAATCCCACAATGCACCGCGCTCCATTGCCGTCATTATTTTCATGACGTCGATAGAAAACGCTATATTTGTATATATACATTTTAAGTTTCCTGATTATCTCAATCGAGTTTTTGGTCCTCTAAATACAGAAATACGTTTTCATCGTCAAAAGTCAAGGAAAAAGTTGCCTACGCGCGATGACCATACACAAGGACCGAAAAATCTTCCCGCGCTCTGATGCCGACGTTATGACGTCACGTCGCATCAAAATCCATCATATTTTCTACATTTTTAAAACATCTTTCCACGTATTTAAAAAAATTCTCAGAACGTTTCGTTCAACACAAATGTCAAAATTCATCGTCTATTAACGTTTCTCTCTACATGTATTTAAGGATTTTCTCAGAATGTTTTGCTCAGTTTTAATAAGAACACAATTGTCAAGATTCATCGTCTCTTCTATATTCTTAAAACATTTTTCTCTACACGGCTTTCCCAGAATGTTTCGTTCAGTGTTACGTAAGGCCACGTGCTGACCTGAAAACTTCGCCCCCTGATACCATAACATCTGGATTTCCCTTTCACGTCGTCTTAAACTAGGCAAAAAGACCGTCGATTTCCATCTTCAAACTAAGCAAAAACACCGTCGATTTCCATCTTCACACTTGGCCAAAATGCCGTCGATTTCCATCTTCACATTGGGCACAAATGCCGTCGATTTCCTCCTTCACACAGGCCAAAATATCGTCGATTTCCATCTACACAACCAGCCAAAAATACCGTCGATTTTCATCTTTACATTAGGCAAAACTGCCGTCCATTTCCACATTCACACTAAGCAAAAATGCCGTCGATTTTCTCCTTCACATTTGGCAAAAATGCCGTCGATTTTCATCTTCACACTAGGCAAAATTACCGTTGATTTCCTCCTTCACACTAGGCAAACCTACCGTCGATTTCCATCTTCACACTAGGCAAAACTGCCGTCGATTTCCATCTTCACACTAAGCAAAAATACCGTCGATTTTCTCCTTCACACAGGACAAAAATGCCGTCGATTTTCATCTTCACACTCGACAAAAATACCGTCGATTTCCTCCTTCACACTAGGCAAAACTGCCGTCGATTTCCATCTTCACACTAGGCAAAAATGCCGTCGATTTCCATCTTCACACTAAGCAAAAATACCGTCGATTTTCACCTTCACATTAGGCAAAAATATTTGGTTTGACCGTGTAAATGCATTTTCGACCGCGTTTGACGAACCGCTTGCCAGACCTGGTTTAACCGTGTGAATGCATTTTCGACCGCGTTTGACGAACCGCTTGCCAGACCTGGTTTGACCGTGTGAATGCATTTTCGACCGCGTTTGACGAACCACTTGCCAGACCTGGTTTGACCGTGTGAATGCATTTTCGACCGCGTTTGATGAACCGCTTGCCAGACCTGTTTGACCGTGTGAATGCATTTTCGACCGCGTTTGACGAACCGCTTGCCAGACCTGGTTTGACCGTGTGAATGCATTTTCGACCGCGTTTGACGAACCGCTTGCCAGACCTAGTTTGACCGTGTGAATGCATTTTCGACCGCGTTTGACGAACCACTTGCCAGACCTGGTTTGACCGTGTGAATGCATTTTCGACCGCGTTTGACGAACCGCTTGCCAGACCTGGTTTGACCGTGTGAATGCATTTTCGACCGCGTTTGACGAACCGCTTGCCAGACCTGGTATGACCGTGTGAATGCATTTTCGACCGCGTCTAACGAACCGCTTGTCAGACCTGGTTTGACCGTGTGAATGCATTTTCGACCGCGTTTGACGAACCGCTTGCCAGACCTGGTTTGACCGTGTGAATGCATTTTCGACCGCGTTTGACGAACCGCTTGCCAGACCTGGTATGACCGTGTGAATGCATTTTCGACCGCGTTTGACGAACCGCTTGCCAGACCTGGTTTGACCGTGTGAATGCATTTTCGACCGCGTTTTACGAACCGCTTCCCAGACCTGGTTTAACCGTGTGAATACATTTTCGACCGCGTTTGACAAACCACTTGCCAGACCTGGTTTGACCGTGTGAATGCATTTTCGACCGCGTTTGACAAACCGATTGTCAGACCTGGTTTGACCGTGTGAATGCATTTTCGACCGCGTTTGACGAATTGCTTGCCAGACCTGGTTTGAGCGTTTGAATGCATTTTCGACCGCGTTTGACGAACCGCTTGCCAGACCTGGTATGACCGTGTGAATGCATTTTCGACCGCGTTTGACGAACCGCTTGCCAGACCTGGTTTGACCGTGTGAATGCATTTTCGACCGCGTTTGACGAACCGCTTCCCAGACCTGGTTTGACCGTGTGAATGCATTTTCGACCGCGTTTGACGAACCGCTTGCCAGACCTGGTTTGACCGTGTGAATGCATTTTCGACCGCGTTTGACGAACCACTTGCCAGACCTGGTTTGACCGTGTGAATGCATTTTCGACCGCGTTTGACGAACCGCTTGCCAGACCTGGTTTGACCGTGTGAATGCATTTTCGACCGCGTTTGAAGAACCGCTTGCCAGACCTGGTTTGACCGTGTGAATGCATTTTCGACCGCGTTTGACGAACCGCTTGCCAGACCTGGTTTGACCGTGTGAATGCATTTTCGACCGCGTTTGACGAATCGCTTGCCAGACCTGGTTTGACCGTGTGAATGCATTTTCGACCGCGTTTGACGAACCGCTTGCCACACCTGGTTTGACCGTGTGAATGCATTTTCGACCGCGTTTGACGAACCGCTTGCCAGACCTGGTTTGACAGTGTGAATGCATTTTCGACCGCGTTTGACGAACCGCTTGCCAAACCTGGTTTGACCGTGTGAATGCATTTTTGACCGCGTTTGACGAATCGCTTGCCAAACCTGGTTTGACCGTGTGAATGCATTTTCGACCGCGTTTGACGAACCGCTTGCCAGACCTGGTATGACCGTGTGAATGCATTTTCGACCGCGTTTGACGAACCGCTTGCCAGACCTGGTATGACCGTGTGAATGCATTTTCGACCGCGTTTGACGAACCGCTTGCCAGACCTGGTTTGACCGTGTGAATGCATTTTCGACCGCGTTTGACGAACCGCTTGCCAGACCTGGATTGACCGTGTGAATACATTTTCGACCGCGTTTGACGAACCGCTTGCCAGACCTGGTTTGACCGTGTGAATGCATTTTCGACCGCGTTAGACGAACCGCTTGCCAGACCTGGTTTGACCGTGTGAATGCATTTTCGACCGCGTTTGACGAACAGCTTGCCAGACCTAGTTTGATCGTGTGAATGCATTTTCGACCGCGTTTGACGAACAGCTTGCCAGACCTAGTTTGATCGTGTGAATGCATTTTCGACCGCGTTTGACGAACCGCTTGCCAGACCTGGTTTGACCGTGTGAATGCATTTTCGACCGCGTTTGACGAACCACTTGCCAGACCTGGTTTGACCGTGTGAATGCAATTTCGACCGCGTTTGACGAATCGCTTGCCACACCTGGTTTGACCGTTTGAATGCATTTTCGACCACGTTTGACGAACCGCTTGCCAGACCTG
>NC_134788.1:40452541-40457541 GCF_046742065.1 Oratosquilla oratoria
TATTCACGTATAAAGGACCATTCACACGGTCAAACGGTTTGTCAAACATTCCCACGGTCAATCATAACTTCAAACACGTTTGACAACCGTTTAGACAACCATTCACACGGTCAAACATCACTTACATAACACGTTTGACAAACATGTTTGCCCGAAAATAATCAACGACGTTGCTGTATGAAGGATATCTTTCTACAATGTTTGTTTTTTTATCCGTTCAGAAGAGTCACGATATTTCTTTGTGGTCGAAATGAAGTAGCAGCCAAGTATTGATCGATTTTGACTTCATTATAGTTTTGTTCTTTCTTCAGGCAGTCGAAAAACTTCCAAATATTAGGGCGGTGTCCAGCAACCTGTCTCAAATGTCCTATGCCATAGTTTTAAGTACTAATTTGTCATTTTTGATAGTTCTGTCATTAAAGAATTTGAACAATAGATACGAAAGAAATTCACCTTGCTTTTGTAGTATCCTAGATAAAGGCTATGAAAGTAACTATTTCATTATCAAAGGTAAAGTGTGCTAAATCAAGGAACAAAACTATAATGAAGTCAAAGTCGATCAATACTGGGCTGGTGCTTCATCTCGACTACAAAGAAAGAAATATCGTGACTCTTCTGAACGGATAAAAAAAGACAATGTAGAAGTATAAGATATCCTTCATACAGCAATGTCGTTGATTATTTGCGGGCAATAGCCCATAACCTAGCTTTATAATTTTAAGTAAACCAATTTATAGTTCTGAGTTAGTTTAAACTGATTTGTCATGTTCAATAGTTCTGTCAGTAATTTTTTTAACTATTCTTGATAAATACTACGAAAAGAAATTCTTCATCCGGAATAAAGGTTAGGAAGTAATTATTTCATTATCAAAGGTAAAAGTATGCTAAATCCCGGATGAAAACACAACCTAGTTATATATTTTAAATTAGAATACTTAATTTTTATTTTTCGATGAATTGTTGTCGGTGAATTCGCCGGATCCCAAAATATATATAATTATTTTCATTATTTTATATTTCTTATCGTTAAGGAAATTTTCGTAACAAATAGTCTGATCATAATAATTGTCAAACTTGCATAGCATCTAGGTGCCAACTTGCAAATCCAATATGGCTGACCTCCAGGGGGGTTATCAATCACACTGGGCTATTTTTCCTCCGACATCCTACCTCCATCCTCCAACATTGCAATATAACTATAATATGACTTCGCTTATTACAGAAACCTAGAAACCCAAGCACAATTCAACAGTATGTCTAACATCCATATCTAGATTTACCCAATTTCGTAGTTCATCCTTCATCTTGGGTAGATGTAACGGAAATATCATTTGAAAATTTGAATTTTGTAACCAACGTCGTTTTTGACTCGAACAAACTCTCAACGGTCGTCGACGCCAGTGGGATAAGAACATAAGAACAAAGGAGATTGCAAGAGGCCATGTGGCCTACCATATGCAGTTCCATGTCCATTACCACTTGTCATCCCCGTGCATAAAGTTGTCTAACCGTTTCTGAAAAAAACTTAATCTAAATTTGTCCAGTTTAAATCCATAACTGCGAGTCCTGACCTGTTGTCTTGATATAATGACCTTGCCTGTGTCGAATCCATGACAGAGTCCCATAAGATCATGATCCCATTGGTAAAAATCCCACGCCAATTAACCTAGGCCTATCATTAATGAGTTTATCAAATGAAATTATACTTTAACATGTAGTGTTTATTAATATTATCAACATCTTGGAATATTATGTGTGGGATTGTGAGCAATGGGATAATATTGACTATGACATTTTGATTCGTGGGATTTTGATATAAGGTTACAAATTTTAATTGTTCAAATTTCCAAACAACAAATTATCTTACCGTCATATGCTGTTGAATATGTCCTGGAGACGTCTAGATGTCTGCAACGGAAGTCATATTGTCGTTATTCAAATGGAGGTTGGAGGAAGGAGTACATTTGCTATTGTGTTTGCGAATTTTGATGATTAACATTATATCAACTTGATACTTGGTATCTTTATAATTACTTTTGTCGATTAATTTGCAATATTAGGTTCTTTAAGGAAGAAGGAATGAAATGAAGACATTGTATTTAATGTAGATACTTTGCAGTAAATTAAATGCGCCAAAAAGGGTGAGTTTGGGACAAGAAATATTTACATTTTGGTGGATATATGTTGTTGTCAGAAATATAATCTATGTGCAACAACTGCTTAATCATACAATTGTGCTCATGCATAGTTGACAAAAAGACTAATTTTAGATTCTCACATTGGAAAAGACGTCATCAATCCCACAATGCACCGCGCTCCATTGCCGTCATTATTTTCATGACGTCGATAGAAAACGCTATTTTTGAATATATACATTTTAAGTTTCCTGATTATCTCCATCGAGTTTTTTGTCCTCAAAATACAGAAATATGTTTTCATCGCCTAAAGTCAAAGAAAAAGTTGCCCTACGCGCGATGACCATAACACAAGGACCGAAAAATCTTCCCGCACTCTGATGCCGACGTTATGACGTCACGTCGCATCAAAATCCATCATATTTTCTATATTTTTAAAACATCTTTCTCTCCACGTGTTTAAAAAAATTCTCAGAATGTTTCGTTCAACACAATTGTCAAAATTCATCGTCTTTAACGTTTCTTTCTACGTGTATTTAAAGATTTTCTCAGAGTGTTTCGCTCAGTTTTAATAAGAACACAATTGTCAAAATTCATCGTCTTTTCTATATTCTTAAAACATTTTTCTCTACACGGCTTTCTCAGAATGTTTCGTTCGGTGTTACGTAAGGCCACGTGCTGACCTGAAATTTTCGCCCCTTGACATCTGGATTTCCCTTTCACGTCGTCTTAAACTAGGCAAAAACACCGTCGATTTCCATCTTCACACTAGGCAAAAATACAGTCGGTTTCCATCTTCACATTTGGCCAAAATACCGTCGATTTACATCTTCACACAAGGCAAATATGCCGTCGATTTCCTCCTTCACACAGGCAAATATCGTCAATTTCAATCTACACAAGTAGGCAAAAATACCGTCGATTTCCATCTTACACTAGGCAAAACTACCGTCGATTTCATCATGCACACTAAGCAAAAATGCCGTCGATTTTCTCCTTCACAGAGGTGGCAAAAATGCCGTCGATTTTCATCTTCACACAAGGCAACATTACCGTCGAATTCCTCCTTCACACTAGGCAAAAATAAAGTCGATTTTCTCCACACTAGGACAAAACTGCCGTCGATTTTCATCTTCACACTGAGCAAAAATACCGTCGATTTTCTCCTTCACACAGGACACAAAATGCCGTCGATTTTAATCTTCACACTCGGCAACAATACCGTCGATTTCCTCCTCACACTAGGCAAAAATACCGTCGATTTCCATCTTCACACTAGGCAAAACTGCCGTCGATTTTCATCTTCACACAAAGCAAAAATGCCCTCGATTTTGTCCTTCATCATTAGACAAATAATGCCGTCGATTCTCATCTTCACACAAGTGCAAAAATTTTCGACCGTCGTTTGACGAATTCTTGCCAGACCTATCAAACCGTGTGAATGCAAACAAACCCCGTCGATTTTCCATCTACACACTAGGGCAAAACTGGTTTGACCGTGTGAACGCATTTTCGACCCCCTTTGACGAACCACTAAGCAAAAATAACCGTCGATTATGTCCTTTCACACAGGACAAAAATGCCGTCGATTCTCAACCGCTTGCCACACCTGGTTCGACAAAAATACGACGAATTTTCGACCTCCTTTCACGAACCGCTAGGCAAAACTGGTTTGACCGTCCATGCATTTCCAACCGCGTTTCACACAACCGCTTGCAAAAATCCGTCGATTTCCTTCTTCCACACGCGTAAGACGAACCGCTTGCAAAAATTTGACCGTCCGAATGCATTTTCAACTTCACAATTTAGGCCACGGCAACAATATTTGGTTTCGACCGTAGTTCATCGCATTTTTCGAATTCGACGCTGCGTTTGACGAACTCACATGTCCAGACCTTGTGTTGACCGTGTCAATGCATATTCGGACCGTGTTTTGACGAACCGACTTGCCAGCCTTGGTTTGACCGTGTGAATGCATTTTTCGACCGCGTTTGATGACGAACCGCTAGCCAGACCTGGGTTTGACCGTGTTAATGCATATACTTACCGCGTTTGACGAGCCGCATGCCAGACCTGGTTTTGACCGTTGTGAATAGCAATTTCGACCGCGTATGACGAGCCGCTTGCCAGACCTGGTTTGACCGTGTGAATGCCATATTTCCGACCGCGTTTGACGAACCGTTTTCCAGACCTGGTTTGACCGTGTGTGAAATTGCATTTTCGACCGCGTTTGACGAGCCGCTTGCCAAACCTGGTTTTGACCGTGTGAATGCATTTTCGACCCTGCGATTGACGAACCGCTTGCCAGGACCAGGTTTGACCGTGTGAATGCAATTTCGAACCGGCGTTTGACGAACCTCTTGCCAGACCTGGTTTTACCGTGTGAAAGCGATTTTCGACCGCGTTTGAACGAACAGCTTGCCAGACCAGGTATGACCGTGTGAATGCATTTTCGACCGCGTTTGACGAACGCGCATTTGCCAGACCTGGTATGACCGTGTGAATGCATTTTCGACAGCGTTTGACAAACCGGCTTGACAGACATGGTTTGACCGTGTGAATGTCATTTTCGACCCGCGTTTTGACGAACTGCTTGCCAGACCGTGGTATTATGACCGTGTGTGAATGGCATTTTTCGACCGCGTTTGACGAACCGTCTTGCCAGACCTGGTTTAGACCGGGTGAATTGCATTTTCGACACGTTTGACGAACACCGCCTTGCCAGACCAGTTTTGACCGTGTGAATAATGCATTTTCGACCGCGTATAAACGAACCGCTAGCCATACCTTGTATGACCGTGGTGAATGTCATTTTCGACCGTGCGTTAGACGAACCGCATGCCCAAGCTGGTTAGAACCGAGAGC
>NC_134788.1:40465041-40522541 GCF_046742065.1 Oratosquilla oratoria
ATGTGTTTCGCCCTTTTTCCTCTGTACTCCTTTCATGTCTTACTACTTTACTCTTCAATCTTCCCATCTCTTCTTGTCTTCTTCTTCCTCTTTCTATTTCATTTCCTCTTCACTCACTTTCTCATCTCTCCTCTTGTCCTCTATTGCTCTTCTTCCTTTACCTCCTCTTCCTCCTCTTCTTCCCCCGATCTATTCTCCCTCTTCTTCTTCTCCTTCTCCCCTTCTTCCTCCCCTTCCGCCTCCTATCCTTTCTCAATTCCTTCCTTCCATGTTTCCCCTTTCTTCTTCTTCTTCTCCCTTCCCGCTCTGTTGCCCTTCTCCTCCTCCTACTCTTCTTCCTCCTCCTCCTCTTCCTCCTTTTCTTTCTTCTCTTATTTCTTCTTCTCCTTCCCCATCCGTCCCCCTTCTCTTCTCATCCTACCTCAACTCCTCTTAATTTCTTCCTCCTCCTCTTCCTTCTCTTCTTCTTTCTCCTCTTTTCTTCCTCCCCCTTTTCCTTCCTGTCTCCCCCACCCTTCCTCATGCTCCTTCTCCTCTTCCTCCTCCTTCTCTTCTTCTTTTCCACCTGTCTCCTTCTTCCTATTCTCCTTTCCTCCTGCTTCCCCTTTCTCTTTCTCCTCCTCCTCTTCTTCCTTCTCTTTCTTTCCTTTTTTCTCCCTAGCCTCCTTCTTCTTCTGTCTCCCCCTCCTTTTCTCTCTTGCGCATTCTCTTCTTCCTCCTTGTCTTTTCCTGCCTCCTCTCTTTCCTCCTCCTCTCTTCATCTTCCTATTCCTTTCTCCTCTTCCTCTTCTTTCGTCTCCTTCGTTTCCCTTTCTCTTTCTTCCTTTTCTTCTCCTTCTTCTCTTCCTCCTCTGCTCCTTCTGCTCTCTTCTTCCTTCCCCTCTCCTCCCTCTCTTCGCCTCTTTCCCTTTTCCTTGTTTCCCTCTCTTTCCACTTCTCTCCTCCTCGTTTTCTTCCTCCTCCTTATCTTCTCCTCCTATTTTTCCTCTTTCCTTCATCTCTTCCCTCCTTCTTTCCCTTCTCCCTCCTCCTCTTTTTCCTCCCGGCTTTCTTTCCTCCTCCTCTACTCTCTTCTTTCCCCCTTCGCCTCTCTTCTTTCTTCAACATGCTCTACTCGTCTTTCTTCTTTCCCTTTCCTCTTCCCCTTCAATCCTCCTGCCTTCTATCTCTTCTTTCCTCCTCTCTTCTTTCTCTTCCCCCCTCTCCACCCTACTCTTTCCCCCTTCCTGCTCCTCCTTCTTTGCATCCATATTCATCATCTTTCTTTCCTTACTTCTTCTCCTGCACTTCCTTCTTCTTATTTTCTTATCCTCCTTCTTCTTGCCCCACTCTTCCCCCTCCCCCTTCTTCCCCCCTTTTCTCATCTCTTCCCCCTCTTCCTTCTCCTTCCATCCCCCCCTCCCCCCCTTCTTCTCTCATTTCATCCTTCTCCCTTTTCTCTCCCTAGCCCCATATTCTTTCCTTCCTCTCTCTTTCACCTTCCTCTTTTTTACTCCTCCTCTCCTTCTCTCTTCCTCCTCCTCCGGTTCACTTCCTCTCCTCCATTCCTTTCCTCTCTTCCCTCTCCTTTCCTATTCTCTCTATTCCCTTCTTCCTCCTTCTTTCCCTTCCTTCTTTTCTCTTCTCCCTCCATCCTATCCTTTACCTATTTTTCCCCTTCCTACTTTCTCTTCCCTCCCCCTTCTTCCCTCCTCCTTTTCTCCTATTCTTCTCTTTGTCCTCTTAACCTATTGTCCCTTCCTTTCTCTATTCCTCTTCTCACTCCTCTCGCTTCCCTATTCCCTCCACTTCCTCCTCTTTCAGCTTCTCCCCGTCCCCTTCTCCTCTTCTTCTCCTCTTTCTTACTCTTCTTCCTCTCTACCTCTCCACTTTCCCTTTCTCCCCCACTTACTCCCTCACTCCCCTTTCCATACCCTCACTGTCTTCCTCTCTCCTCTTCCTCTTCTCCTCACCTCCTCCTCTTCACCTTTCTCCGCTTCTTCCTCATCTTGATCCTTTCTCCTCTCCCCCCCCCCCCCCTATTCCCCCTCTTTCTCTTCTCACTGTCCTACTCCTCTTCATTCCTTTCTCCCCCCTCCTCCTTCTCTCCTTCTCCTCCCTTCCCCTCTTCTCCCCTTTTCCTCTCTTCCCTCTTCCTTCTCTAATCCCTGATTCCCTTCTTTCTTTACCCTTTCTCCTCTTCCCCCTCCCACCTCCTCCTTCCACCTTTCTCTTCTTTTTCTTCCCCCTCCTGTTTCCTTTTCTCCTCTCTTTCCTCTTCCCTCCTTTCTTCTCTTCTCTCATTCTTCCCCCCTCTTCTTCCTTTCCACTTCGCCCATCCTCTATTCTCTCCTCCTTACCTTCTCTCCTACTGTCCTTCCCTTCTTCTCCCTATTTCTCTCATGTCTGCTCCTTTCCTTCTCCCTTTCATTCTCCTCTTCACTCTCCCCTTCCTTCTCTGTCACAACGGTTCTCAACTTCTTTCTCTCTTCCATCCTCTTCCTCCTTCTTACGTACCTCCTTCTGCTCCTCTTCTTCTGTCTCCACCCCCTCTCCTTCAAGGCCTCCTCGAACTCTCTCTCTCCTCTTTCTCCTCTCCTCTCTTTTTTCTTACTTCTATCGGTTCCTTTTCTTCTCTTTCCTCATCATCTTCCTCTCTTTTCTCTTTCTTATTCTCTTCCCCTCCTTTTCTCCCTCAATTTCCTTTCTATCTTCTGCCTTTACTTCCTTTCTATCCTCCCTCCCTCTTTTCTCCTCCTTTCTTCTCCTCCCTCCTTGTCTCCTTAATCCCCTTCTTCTTCCCCCCTATCCCCCCTCTCCTCCTCATTCCTCCTCCTCCTCTTCCTTCTCCTACTCCTCTTTCCCCCTCTCCCCCCCCCCTTCTCCCCTCCCCCTCTTTCCTTCTCCCCCGTTTTCATCCCCTCCTCATCTCTTTCTCTTTTTCCCTCCTATCCGTCTTCTTCACTCTGTCCATCGTTTCTTTTCACTTCCCTTATGCATTTCATCTCCTCTCTCTCTGATTCCCCCTACTACTCCAATTATTCACCCCCTAACTCTTTTCTGATTCATCTCCTCCTCCTCTTCGAAGTCTTTCTAATCCTCTCTTCTCTACTTTCAATCCTTCCTCGTCCTCCCTTCCGTTTCCTCCCTCTACTTCCCCTTCCGACTTCTTCTTCTCTTTCTTCTTCTACTCTTCCTCTTCCTTGCACCTTTTACTCATCTTCTACGCTTCCTCCACCTCATCCTCCTCTTTTTTCTCTTCTCTTCCCCACTTCCTCTTTCTTGTCCTTCCCCTCTTCTCCTCCTCCTCCTCTTCTTCTGCCCTCACCGGTCTCTTCTCCTCCTCTCTTCCACTTCCCCCTTCTCCTCTCTTTTTATCTCTTTCTCCCTCTCTTCTCCTCCTCCCCTTCTTCTCCCTCTCCTTTTCTTTCTTCCCTTTTTCTCTCCCTCCTCTCTTCTCCTCCTCCCCTTCCCCTTCTCTTCTCCTCCTGCTCCTCCCTTCCTTCTCTTCTCCCCTTCCTCATCGTTCATACTACCTCTTTTTCCCCTTCCCTTCCCTATCCTCCTCTCTTCCCTCCTTTTCCCGCTTCTTCCTTTCTCTCCCCCCTCTTCTCTCCTTCCCATTCCCCATCTCTTTCAGTTCTTCTTCCTGTTCCCACTCTTCCCCTTCCTTCTTTCTTTCCCCCCCCATCTCTTCCCTCCACCTTTCCCCCCCTCTTCCTCCTCCCCTCTTCCTTCTCTATCCTCTTCCTCTTCACTTTCCCTTCCCCCTCTCTCCCTTTCCTCCATATCCCTCTTTCTTCCTTTCCCTTCGCCTCGCCTCCTGCCTTTTCCTAATCTTCTACTTTCTCCCTTCTCCTCTCTGTCCGCAATCCTCTTTCCTCTTCTTCCTCTTTTTTACCCCCCCCCACTCCTCTCCTTTCCCCCCTTCCCTCCTTCCCTCTTCTATCCTCCTCTTTCCTTCCCCCCACTTCTCCCTCCTCCTTCTCCGCATCCATTTCCTCCTTGTTCTCTTCTCATCCTCTTCAGCCCTTCCCCCCTCCTTTTCTCGTTTCCCTCCTTCTCTCTCCCTCTATTCTTTGTCATCTCCTCGTCCTTTTCATTTCCCCTATTTCTATCTCTTCCTCCTTTCCCTTCCGAGTAGCTCTACCTCTTTCTCCTCTTGCCTTCTTCTCCCCTTTATTCTTTCTTCTTCCTCATTCTCCTTTCCCCTCCAACTCCTCACCTCCTCCCCCTCCTCTTAACCTCCCTCGCATCCGACGTAACCTTTCTCTCCCTCCTTCCTCCCTCCCTTCTTCCTTCTTCTTTTCTTCCCCCCTTCTCGTCCCTTCTTATCCCTCGCCTTCTCCTCTCCTTCTCTTTCCTCCCTTTTTCTTTCCCTTCCCTTCTTCCTCGATCTCGCTTTTCCTTCTCTTTCTTTCCAATTCTTCTTCTTCGCTCTCTCTCACCTCTTCTCCTTTCACTCTTCCTTTGCCTCCTCCCTTATCTTCCCTTTCCCATCCCTTCCCGCTTCCTCCTTCTCCTCTTCCTCGCTTCCCCCTCCTATTTCCTCTCCCTCCTTCTTCTCCTTTTCTCTCTCTTCTCCCCGTCTTCCTCCTCTCCTCTTCCTTTTTTCCTCCTCTTCCATTCTCACCTCTTCCCCGCTTCTCCTTCTCCTGTCTTCTCTAATTCTTCTTCCTCCTCCTCCTTCTCTTAGCTTACTCCCTTTCTTCTCCCTTTTCTACTTCTTCTTCTCCTTCTACTCCTCCTTCTCTTCCTCCGCTCCCCACCCTTTCCTCTCTTGCTTCTTCCTTTTCCTCTTCTCTCTCCTACACCCCAGCTTCCTCCTCCTCTGCCCTCCTCTTCTCCTTTCTCTCTTTCCCTTCTCTTCTTTTTCGCTCATCACCTCTCCTCCTTCTCCTACTCTGGGGCCCCCCCTTCCTATTTTCCTCCAGTTCGCATCCTCTTCTTCTCGTTCTCTCTCTCTTCAGCTTCCTTCTACCTCCTCCTTCTCTTCGCATCTCCTCTTGCCCTTCCCCTCGCTCTACTTCCTCCACCCCCTCTTCTCCTCCTAATTATATCCTCCTCTTCTTCCTTTCCTCTCCCTCCCCATTGTCCTCCCCCCCTTCTTTCTTCCCTTTTTTCCCCGTCTCTTTCACCTTCCCTCCTCCTCCCTACATCTCGCCCCATTCTCTTTCTCTCTTCTTTTCTTTTTCACTTCATTCCCTGTCTTTTCCCCCCTACCTCTCGCTCCTCTCCTAATTCTCTTCTTTTCTCTTCCTCCCCTCTTCTTCCCTCCTCCCCCCCTTCTCTTATCTCCCTTCTTCCCTTGCTCTTTCTCTCTTATTTGCTCTTTACCTTCCTCTCCTCTCTCCCCCCGTTCTCATTTTTCTAACTTCCTTCTCCCCCCTTTTCCTTCGCTTCCTCACCTTCTCCTCCTCTTCCTCCTCCTCCCCCTTCTTTTCCACATTCCCTTTCTTACCCCTTCTCCTTACCTCTTGTCTCCTCTTCACCAACCCCCTCTCCTCCTCCTCCTCTCCTCCCTCCCTTCCTCCCTTCTCCTTCTTCACACTTACTTCTTCTCCGTCTTCTCTCCCCCACACACTTCCCTCCTCCCCCCCCCTCCTCCTTCCCTCTGCAGCTCTTCCATCTCTCTTCCGCCTTCCCTCCTTTCTCTCCTTCCTCCTCGTCTTCTTCACTCTCTCGCCCTCTCCTTCCCCCTCCTTCTGCTCATCTTCCTCTTCCTTCCCCCACGGCTTTTCGCCTCCAGCCCTTCCTGTCCCCCATTCTCCCTTCCTTCTTTCCTCCTCTTCCTCCTCATCCTCCTTCTCACTATCCTCGTCCTTCTGTCTCTTCTTCCTCCTCCTCCCTCCTCTACCCATTCTCCCTCCTTTGCTTTTGTTTCCTCCTTTCCCCCCCGCTCTTCTCCCCTTCCCTCCTCCTTCCTTTTCCCCCTCCCGTCCCTTCCTTTATCCCCCTCCCTACTCCATTCCCTTTTCTCCTTCTTCCTCCTTTGTCACTACCTCTCGTCCTCCGCTCCTACCCTTTGGGTTCCCCTCCGCTCTTCCTCCTTCCCCCTCCTCGCCTTTTCCTCCCTCTCCCTCTTTTTCTCTCTTCTTACATCCTCCCTTCCTCCGTCTCCCTCCTCCCTCCTCCTCCTCTTCTTTTTCCTCCTCCCTCTCTCCTCTTCTCCCCCTCCTCTTCCTCCTCCTCCTCTTCTCCTTCCTCTCCCCACCTCCTCCTCCTTCTACCTCCTCCTCCTTTTCCCCTCTTCCTCCTCCTCCCCCTCCTCTTCTCCTTTCCTCCTCTACTCTTTCTCCTCCTCTTTTCTGTCCCCCCTCTTCTCCTCCTCCTCCTCCTCCGCTTCTTCCTCCTACTCCCCCTCCTCCTTCCCTCCTCCTCCTCCTCTCTTCCACCTCCTCCTAACTCCTCCTCATTTCCTCCACTTCTCCTCCTCCTCCTCCTCCTCCTCCTCCTTCTCTTCTTCCTTCTCCTTCTCCTCCTCTTCTTCCTCCTCCTCTCTTCCTCCTCCTCTTCTTCCTCATCCTCTTCTTACTCCTCTTCTTTCTTCTCCTCCCCCCTCTTCTTCCTCCTCCTCGCTTTTCCTTCTCCTCCTCTTCTTCCTCCCCCTTTTCTCCTTCTCCTCCTCTCTCCTCTTCTCTTTGTCCTCCTCCTCCTCTTTTCCTCCTCCTCCTCTCTTCTCCTCCTCTTCTTCCGCCTCCTCTTATCTTCTTCCTCCTCCTCTTCTTCCTCTTCTTCTTCTTCCTCCTCCTCTTCTTCTTCCTCCTCTTCTTCTCTCCTCCTTCTCTTCTTCCTACTTCACCTCTTCTTCCTCCTCCTGTTCTTCCTCTTCTCCTCCTCCCTCTTCTCTTGTTTCTCCTCCTCTTCCTCCTTCTCTATTCCTCCCCTTTCTCTTCTTCCTCCCTCCTCTCTTCTTTCTCCTCCTCCGCCTCTTCCTCCTCCTCCACCTCCTCTCTCTTGTCTCCTCCTTCTCCTCCTCTCTTCCTCCTCCTCCTCCTCTTCTCCTCCTCCTCTTCTTCCTCCTCTTCTTCCATTCCTCCTCCTCTTCCTCCTCCCCTCGTCCTCCCCTCCTCCTCCCTCATCCCTCCTCTCTTCCTCTCTCCTCCTCCTCCTCCTCCTCCTCTTCTTCATCCTCCTTCTCGTCTTCCTCCTCTTCCTCCTTCTCCTCCTCCTCTTCCTCTTCCTCCTCCTCCTCTCCTAGTTTTCTTCCTCCTTCTCTTCTTCCTCCCTCCTCCTCCCCCTCCTCTTCCTCCTCCTCCTCCTCCCCCTCCCCTTCCCCTCCTCATCCTCCTCTTCTTTCCTCCTCCTATCCCCCTCTTCCTCCTCCACCTCCTCCTCTACGTTCCCCCTACTCTTCTCCTCCTCCTCCTCCTCCTCCTCCCTCATGTTCCTCTTCTTCCTTCTCCTCCCCCTATTCTTCTTCCTCCTCCTCCGCCTTTTCCTCTTCATCCTCCTCCGTCCCCCTCCTCTTTTTCCCCGCCTCCTCCTCCTCCTCCTCCGCTTCTTCTCTCTCCTCTGCTCCTCCTCCTCCTCTTCTACTTCCTCCTCCTCCTCCTTCTCCCTCTTATTTTCCTCCTCCCTTCTTTCTCCTCCTCCTTGTTCCTCCTCCTCCCTCCTCCTCCTCCTCTTCTTCCTTCCCCTTCGACTCCTCCTCCTCCCCGCGCCTCCTTCTCCTCTCCCTCCTCTCTTCCTCCCTCCTCCTCTCCTCCTTCCTCCTCCTCCTCCTCTTTTTTCCTCTCTCCTCCTCCTCCTCCTCCTCTTCTTCCTCTCTCCTCCTCCTCCTCCTCTTCTTCCTCCTCCTCCTCCTCCTCTTCTTCTTCCTCCTCCTCCTCCTCTTCTTCCTCCTCCTCCTCCTTCCTCTCCTCCTTCTCTTCTCCTCCTCCCTTCTTCCTACCTCCTCCTCCTCTCTTCTTCTTCCTCCTCTCCTCCTCTCCTATCAGTTCTCTTCCTCCTCTTCTCCTACTTTCCTCCTCGCCTCCTCCTCTTTTTCTTCCTCCTCCCTCCTCCTCTTCCTCGCTCCTCTCTTTCCTCCTCCTCCTTTCTTCCTCTTTTTTTTTTTTCCTCCTCCTCTCTCTTCCTCCTCCTCCTCTCCCTCTTCCTCCTCGTCCTCCTCTTTCTCCTCTTCTTCCTCTTTATGCGGGCCTCCTCTCGTCTCTCCTCCTCCTCTCTTCTTCCTCCTCTCTTCCTCCTTCACTCTTTCTCTTTCTCTTCCTCCTCCTCTTCTTCCTCCTCCTTTTTTTCCTCCCTCCTCCTCTTCTTCCTACTCCTCCTCCACCTCCTCTTCTTCTTCCTCTCCTCTTCCTCCTCTTCCTCCTCCTCCTCCTCTTCTTCTTCCTCCTTCTCCTCCTCCGCCTCCTCTTCTTCCTCCTCCTCCTCCTCCCCTCTTCCCCTTCCTCTTACTCTCCCTCTTCCTCCCCTTTTTTCCTCCTCCTCTCCTCTTCTTCCTCCTCCGCCTCTTCTTCCTCCTCCGCCTCTTCCTCCTCTTCCTTCTCCTCCTTCTCTCTTCTTCTTCCTCCTCTTCCTTCTTCTTCTTCCTTCCTCATCTTCGTCTTCTCCTCCTCTCTCCTTCTGTTCCCCTTCCTCTTCTTCTTTCTCCTCCTCTCCTTATCCCTTCTCCTCCACTTCCTCCTGCTCTTCTTCTTCCTCCTCCTTTTCTTCCTCCTCTTCTCCCTCCTTCTTGTCCTCCTCTTCTTCTTCCTCCTCCTCCTCCTCCCCCTCTGCTTCCTCCTCCTCCTCCTCCTCCTCCTACTCTTCTTCCTCCTTCTCCTCCTCTTCCTCCTCTTCCTCCTCTTCCCCCTCCTCTTCTTTCTCCTCCTCCTCCTCCTCCTCCTCTTTTTCCTCCTCCTTTTCTTCCTCCTCCTCCTCCTCCTCCTTTTCCTCCTCCTTTTCCTCCTCCTCTTCTTCCTCCCTCCTCCTCCTCCTCTTTTTCTCCTCCTCCTCCTCTTCTTCCTCCTCCTCCTCCTCCTCCTCCTCTTCTCTTCCTTCCCTCCTCGTCCTCTCTTCCTCCTCTCCTTTCCTCTTCCTCCTCCTCCCTCTTCTTTCTCCACCTCCTCCTCCTCCTCCTCTTCCTTCCTCCTCCTCCTCCTCTTCCTCCTCCTCTTCTTCCTTCTCCTCCTCCTCTCCTCTCTCCTTCCTCCTCCCCTCTTCCTCCCTCCTCTTCCGCGTCCTCTTTTTCGTCCTCCTCCTCTCTTTCCTTCCTCCTCCTCTCCTCTTCCTCTTCCTTCCTCCTCCCCTTTCCTCCTTTCCTCTCCTCCCCTCCTCCAGTCTCTTCTTCCTCCTCCCATATTCCTCCTCTTCTTCCTCCTCCTCCTTTTCCTCTTCCTCCTCCTCCTCTTAATCCTCCGCCTCCTCCTCCTCTTCTTCCTCCTCCTCCTCCTCCTCTTCTTCCTCCTCCTCCTCCTCTTCTTCTTCTTCCTCCTCCTCCCCTTTTTCTCTTCTTCCTCCTCCTCCTCCTCCTCCTCTTCTTCCTTCTCTTCCTCCTCTTCCTCCTCCTCCTCCTCCTCTTTTCCTCTCCTCTCCTCCTCTTCTTCCTTCTCCTCCTTCTCTTCTTCCTCCTCCTCCTCTTCTTCCTCCGCCTCCTCTTCTTCCTCTTCCTCCTCCTCCTCCTCCTCCTTCACTTCTTCCTTCTCCTCCTCCTCCTTTTCTTCCTCCTCGTCCTCCTCCTCCTCCTCTTCCTCCTCCTCCTCCACCTTCTCTTCTTCCTCCTCCTCTTCTTCCTTTTCCTCCTACTCCTGCTCCTCTTCTTCCTCTTCCTCCTCCTCTTTTTCCTCCTCATCCTCCTCCTCCCCTCCTCTTCTTCCTCCTCCTCCTTCTTTTCTTCCTTCCTCTCCTCCTCCTCCTCTTCCTCCTCCTCCTCCTCCTCCTCCTTCTGCTCTTCTTCCCCCTCCTCCTCCTCTTCCTCTTCTTCCTCGTCCTCCTCTTTTTCCTTCTCCTCCTCCTATTCCTCTTGTTCTTCCTCCTCCTCCTCCTCTTCTTCCTTCTCCTCCTCCTCCTCCTTATCGTTTTCCTCTTCCTCCTCCTCCCCTCTTCCTCCTCCTCCTCTTTCTCCTCCTCCTCCTCCTCCTCTTCCTTCTCCCCCTCTTTTTCGTCCTCCTCCTCCTCTTCTTCTTCCTCCTCCTCCTCTTCTTCCTCCTCCTCCTCTTCCTCCTCCTCCTACTCCTCCTTTTCTTCCTCCGCTTTCACCTCCTCTTCTTCCTCCTCCTCCTCTTCTTCCTTCTACTCCTTCTCTTCTTCCTCCTCCTCCTCCTCTTCTTCCTCTTCCTCCTCCTCCTCTTCTCCCTCCTCCTCTTCCTCCTCCTCTTTTTCTTTCTCCTCCTCCTCCTTTCGCTTCCTCCTCCTCCTCCTCTTCTTCCTCCTCATCCTCATACTCCTCCTCCTCTTCTTCTTCCTCCTCCTCCTCTTCCTCCTCCTCCTCCTCTTCTTCCTCGTCCTCCTCCTCTTCTTCCTCCTCCTCCTCCTCCTCCTCTTCCTCCTCCTTCTCTTCTTCCTCCTCCTCCTCAAAGGAACACAAAGGAACACAAAGGAAGAACAAACAACAGCAGGCCTGCTGTCCCTAACGAGGGTGTTTGTGTTAACTAAACTACACTACAGTTAAGGAAACAGGGCAACTAGGCGATAGCAGATGAACTAATACTACTGCTATCACTATCCTATCCGATTAATCCAATTATGATTAAATGTCTGGTTGTCATATCTTTTATTGCAAAGGATGATATTTTATCTGCGGATTAGATTCCAAGTATTTGTCTAAGCGATTTTTAAATGTTGTTATCGTGTTACTTTCGAACTAACACTACTGCTATCACTATCCTATGCGATTAATCCAATTATGATTAAATGTCTGATTGTCTTATCTTTTATTGCAAAGGATAATATTTTATCTGCGGATTAGATTCCAAGTATTTGTCTAAGCGATTTTTAAATGTTGTTATCGTGTTACTTTCGACGACAGTGGGAGGTAACGAATTCCACACGTTAACAACCCGGTTAAAGAAGAAGTGCTTACTTTCGTTTCTTAGAGAATCTTTTGCCAATTACTTTCAAATCGTGGCGTCTTCTTGTATTTCCTCTTCCTCCTCCTCCTACTCTTTTTCCTCCTCTTATTCCTTCTCCCCTCTTTTTCCTCTTCCTCCTCCTCCTCCTCTTCTTCCTCCTCCTCCTCCTCTACTTCTTCCTCCTCCTCCTCCTCCTCTTCTTTCTTCTCCTCCTCCTCCTCTTCTTCCTTCTCCTCCTCCTTTTCTTCCTCCTCCTCCTCCTCCTCCTCCTCTTCTTCCTCCTCCTCCTCCTCCTCCTCTTCTTCCCCCTCCTCCTCCTTCTCCTCCTCTTCTTCCTCCTCCTCCTCCTCCTCTTCTTCCTCCTCCTTCTCCTCCTCCTCCTCTTCTTCCTCCTCCTCCTCCTCCTCTTCTTCCTCCTCCTCCTCCTCCTCTTCTTCCTCCTCCTTCTCCTCCTCTTCTTCCTCCTCCTCCTCCTCCTCCTCTTCTTCCTCCTCGTCCTCCTCCTCCTCCTCCTCTTCCTCCTCCTCCTCCTTCTTTTTTTCCTCCTCCTCTTCCTCCTCTTCCTCCTCCCCCTTTTCTTCCTCCTCCTCCTCCTCTTCCTCCTCCTCCTCCTCCTCCTCTTCTTCCTCCTCCTCCTCCTCCTCCTCTTCTTCCTCCTCCTCCTCTTATTTCTTCTCCTCCTCATCTTCCTCCTCCTCCTCCTCTTCTTCCTCCTTCTCCTCTTCCTCGTCCTCCTCCTCCTCTTCTTCCTCCTATTTCTCCTCCTCTTCCTCCTCCTCCTCCTCCTCCTCTTCTTCCTCTTCCTCCTCCTCCTCTTCTTCCTCCTCCTCTTCCTCCTCCTCCTTCTTTTCTTCCTCCTCCTCCCCCTCCTCCTCCTCTTCTTCCTCTTCCTCCTACTCTTCTTCTTTCTCCTCCTCCTCCTCCTCTTCTTCCTCCTCCACCTCCTCCTCGTCGTCCTCCTCTTCTTCTTCGTCCTCCTTCTCCTCTTCTTCCTCCTCCTCCTCCTCCTCGTCTTCTTCCTTCTCCTCCTCCTCTTCTTCCTCCTCCTCCTCCTCCTCCTCCTCTTCTTTCTCCTCCTCCTCCTCCTTCCTCTTTCTCCTCCTCCTCCTCCTCCTCTTCCTCCTCCTCCTCTTCCTCCCCTCTCCTCCTCCTCCTTCTCTTCTTCCTCCTCCTCTTCTTCCTCCTCCTCCTCCTCCTCTTCTTTCTTCTCCTCCTCCTCCTCTTCTTCGTCGTCCTCCTCTTTTTCCTCCTCCTCTTCCTCCTCCTCCTCTCCTTACTCCTCCTCCTCCTCCTACTGCTCGCAGCGTACGAAACAAGTTCGAAGATCTAGAGATTCTCGGAGCGACAGGTAACTATCACGTGATAGGAGTAGCAGAGACATGGTTGGACACATCAAGTCGAGATTTTATAGCGGAATACTGTTTGTCAGGCTACACAATTTTCAGCTGCGAAAGAGAAAATAGAATAGGTGGTGGAGTAATCCTGTATGTCCATAACTCCCTCCAACCATCACTGTTAAAAACAGAAACAGTAACAAATGTTGACATATTGTTTGTTGAGATAAGAACCAATTGCAGTAAATCTAAAGTAATAATTGGACTTGTTTATAGACCTCCGGGTCAGCTACTAGTAAATGACGAAAAATTATTCGATTTAATCGTAGAAACTAACCAACGTTGCGAGACAGTCATCATGGGAGACTTTAACTTACCGGTGAAGAGATGGGGTGAAGATTTGAGTTCGCATACAGGACGAGACTTGTATAGTAACTTACTAGAAAGTGGCTTCCACCAAGGCGTAAACTGCCCTACCCGAGGAGATAATGTCCTTGACCTAGTACTCTCTACAACAGAAACTCTTGTAAACGACATAAATGTCGGCCCATTATTCAGTACTAGCGATCATCGTACCATCACATTCAAGATTAAAATGGAAGCCAGTTTATCTAAGACCAGCAAAGAAAAAGTACCCGACTTCTGTAGAGCTAATTTCAATAGACTCCGATCATTACTAGCAAACTTAGACTGGAGTACAACTTTGAATGAGATTGATATTGATAATGCGTGGCAAAACTTCACCACGGACCTAAACAATGCTGTAAATCTCTGTGTTCCCTATCGTGAGAGACGTCCGGCAACAAATAAACCAAAGTGGTGGAATAGGGAAATTAGTAACAACCTCTCTCGTAAAAGGAGTGCGTACAAAAAGTATTTATCAACTAAAAGCCAAGACGATAAACTAACACTAGACAGAATTCGCCGTGAAACCAAAACACTGATAAAAACGTAGTAAGAAACATCTTGAAGAGTATATTGCAGAGGCAAGCAAGTCGAACCCTAAAGAATTCTACAGTTATGCGAATACGAAGAAAACGCTTACCTGCGGCATTGGACCATTAAATAACGATGAAGGAAAACATACGAATGATGAAAATGAGATGGCCTCAATCCTTAATAATTTTTTTGCATCCGTCTTCACAGACGAAGATTGCTTAGTGTATCAGCCACCGGAACATAAAATGTCCCAAAACGTCTTAAATCAACTCATGATTACAGAAAGGGATGTCGTACAAGTGATTGATAAGCTTTAAAATAAATAAAGCCCCGGGACCTGACAAAATTTCACCTAGAATTCTGCGAGAAGTCAAAAATCAAATCAGTAAACCCTTGTGCATCCTCTTCAACAAATCATTAGCACTCGGTAAAGTCCCATCAGATTGGAAATGTGCTAACGTAACACCAATATTCAAGAAAGGGGACAAATCACAACCAGGCAACTACAGACCGATTAGCCTGACTTCGATTGTGTGCAAACTGCTAGAGACAATTATCCGTGACAGTGTAGTAAAATTTTTAGAAGGAAATAAGATTATGAAAGATTCGCAACATGGCTTCCGTAGCAAACGCTCATGTCTAACTAATCTCCTTGACTTCTTTCATGACGTCTTTTAACAAATACGAGGAATGTAGATCTGTCGATATAATCTATCTAGATTTTCAGAAGGCATTCGATAAAGTTCCCCACAAACGGCAATATCCACAACTGGATTAAAGATTGGCTCTCAGAGCGAAAACAGAGGGTCGTAATAAACGGGGCATCATCTAGCTGGCTCGACGTTAAAAGTGGCGTACCGCAAGGATCAGTTTTAGGACCCGTCTTGTTCTTAATATATATAAATGATCTAGATGACGGCCTCCTCAGCAAAGTATCAAAATTTGCTGATGACACAAAAATTGCCGGTAAAGTGACAACCACCAAAGAGAAAGAAACTCTACAATCCGATCTAGATAAATTATCAAAATGGGCTAGCAAGTGGCAAATGAAATTTAACGTTAACAAATGTAAAGTCATGCACATTGGAGGAAATAATGATCACATCCAATACCAAATGAATGGCGAAACATTGGATTCAGTAACTAAAGAAAAAGATCTAGGAGTTTTAATATCAAATGACTTGAAGCCAAGTCAACATTGCTCAGAAGTTGTTAAAACAGCAAACAAATTAGTTGGCTTCATCGGAAGAGTCTTCGAAAATAAATCAGAAAAAATATTGCTAAACCTCTATAATTCCTTGGTCCGCCCCCATCTCGAATACTGTGTACAATTTTGGTCCCCATACTACCAGAAAGATATTAACAAACTAGAAAGAGTACAACGGAGAGTGACCAAAATGATACCAAGGCTGAGAAATCTGCCGTATGAAGAAAGACTAAAAAATCTAAACTTATTCTCCCTCTCAAAAAGAAGAATGCGAGGAGATTTGATTGAGGTTTTTAAAATGTTCAAAGGCTTTGACAACATTAATGCCAAAGATTACTTCTCATTAGACCAATCAAATACAAGAAGACGCCACGATTTCAAAGTAATCGGCAAAAGATTCTCCACGAACGAGATTAAGCACTTCTTCTTTAACCGGGTTGTTAACGTGTGGAACTCGTTACCTTCCACTGTCGTTGAAAGTAACACGATAACAACATTTAAAAATCGCTTAGATAAATACTTGGAATCTAATCCACAAATGAAATATTATCCTTTGCAATAAAAGATATGACAACCAGACATTTAATCGCAATTGGACTAATTGGATAGGATAGTTATAGCAGTAGTATTAGTTCATCTTCTACCGCCTAGTTACCCTGTTTCCTTAATTGTAGTGTAGTCCCTGTTTCCTTAATTGTAGTGTAGTTTAGTTAACACAAACAGCCTCGTTAGGGCCAGTAGGCCTGCTGTTGTTTGTTCTTCCTTTGTGTTCCTTTGTGTTCCTCTTCTTCCTCCTCCTTCTCTTCTTTCTCCTCCTCCTCCTCTTCTTCCTCCTCCTTCTCCTCCTTCTCTTCTTCCTCCTCCTCCTCCTCCTCTTCTTCTTCCTTCTCCTTCTCCTCCTCCTCCTCTTCTTCCTCCTCCTCCTCCTCCTCCTCTTCTTCCTCCTGCTCCTCCTCCTCCTTCTCCTCTTCTTCCTCCTCCTCCTCCTCTTCTTCCTCCTCTTCTTCTTCCTCCTCTTCTCTTTCCTCCTCTTCTTCCTCTTCCTCTTCTTCTTCTTCCTCCTCCTCCTCTTCTTCCTTCTCCTCCTCTTCTTCTTCCTCCTCCTCTTCTTCCTCCTCCTCCTCTTCTTCCTTCTCCTCTTCTTCCTCCTCCTTCTCTTCTTCCTCCTCTTCCTCTTCTTCCTTCTCCTCCTCCTCTTCTTCCTCCTCTTCCTCTTCTTCCTCCTCCTGCTCTTCTTCCTCCTCCTCCTCCTCTTCTTCCTCCTCCTCCTTTTCTTCCTCCTCCTCCTCTTCTTCCTCCTCCTCCTCTTCTTCTTCCTCTTCTTCTTCTTCCTCCTCCTCTTCCTCTTCCTCCTCTTTTCTCCTCCTCTTCTTCCTCCTCCTCCTCCTCTTCCTCCTCCTCCTCTTCTTCCTCCTCCTCCTCCTCCTCCTCTTCTTCTTCTTCCTCTTCCTTTTCCTCATCTCCTTCTTCCTCCTCCTCCTCTTCTTCCTCCTCCTCATCTTCTTCCTCCTCCTCCTTCTCTTCCTCTTCCTCCCCTTCTTCCTCCTCCTCTTCTTCTTCTTCCTCCTCTTCTTCCTCCTCCTCCTCTTCTTCCTCCTCCTCCTCTTCTTCCTCCTCCTCTTCTTCCTCCTCCTCTTCTTCTTCTTCCTCCTACTCCTCCTCCTCCTCTTTTTCTTCTTCTTCCTCCTTCTCCTCCTCTTCTTCCTCCTCCTCTTCCTCCTCCTCCTCTTCTTCCTCCTCCTCCTCCTCCTCCTCCTACTTCATCTTAGTGCCCAGACGTGTCGAGACAGTGCTCCCATTAAATATGTGATAACAGTGGTGATAATGCTCAGATAATTGCGAAAAGATGGTCAAATGAATGATGACCCCACAATCGAAGGAAATATAATACGCCTTCAGTTATCAGACGACCAATAACTTCAAAAAAGAGTGAAAATTAATGTATCGAAAGCACCACGTGATTGTTTTGCCATGAGTGCCAGTGTCAGTGAAGCCTGAGGTGGTCGTAAAATAGCCTGTAGGCTGACCGCGCACACATGTGCGAGCCGAAGTACCACCACCCCCCCACTCCCCAAGCGGTCGTGTCGTAGGCCGAAGTCCAAAAGTGTTAACCAAGTGCATTCCCGAAGAAGAATTAAGTGACCCCCGCCAACCCCTGTCCAGCTGTTGCAAGAAGAACTAAAATGGGACGACCTTAAAATGCACTGACCTAACACACCCGCCAACCTCTGTCCACTTGATCCAACCCCCATATCCCCCCTCCGGCCTCCGGCCCCCTATCCTCGTCCCAACCCCGAACCCCCCCGACCCCCAGTCCCTCCTTCATCTTCCCACGCCTAGGGTAATATGAAATGACCGTCCCTCTTCCTCTCTCTCTCTCTCTTTCACTCTTTCTCTCTCTCCTCTCTCTCTCTCTCCTCTCTCTCTTCTATCTCTCTCTTGCTAGCTCTCTCTCTTCTCTCCTCTCTCTCTTCTCTCCCTCTCTTGCTAGCTCTCTCTCCTCTCGCCTCTCTCTCTTCTCTCTCTCCTCTCTCTCTTGCTAGCTCTCTCTCCTCTCTCCTCTTTCTCCTATTACCCTTATTTGCATCTGTATACATAAGATATTGTTATTAGGGATTACTAATAGGGATTCTTTTCATCTGTATACCTAAGTATTATTAGGAATCATTATTAGGGACTGTATTAACACTAGCTACCGCAGTTGATCCGGATAGGGAAATCGGTGCTTATTTATCGTTCAGAGAGAGGAGCATCCGAAAGTGGCGAGTACAAATTTAAGATTTTTTCTTTTCTTTTCTCAAGCATATCAAGACAAACATCTAAATCAGTCAAAATGCCTTCTCCCTTACGAACCTGCGAGGGCTGCAGATGCAGGGTGGCAAAGCAGTACTTCAAGAACTCGTCTATTTGCCGCAGACAGCGGGGGCGACGACCCGTCTTCGGCAGCTAGACATAGGGGGCGGTGACCCGTCTTCGGCAGCCAGAAGGAAAGAGGGACGACCCGTCTTCGGTAATCAGAAAGAGGGGACGGCGACCCGTCTTCGGCAGCCAGACAGAGGGGGCGGCGACCTGTCTTCGTCAGCTAGACATAGGGGGCGGTGACCCGTCTTCGGCAGCCAGAAGGAGAGGTGGACGACCCGTCTTCGGTAGCCAGAAAGATGGGGCGGCGACCCGTCTTCGGCAGCCAGAAAGAGGGGTGGCGACCCGTCTGCGGCAGCCAGACAGAGAGGGCGGCGACCCGTCTTCGGCAGCCAGACAGAGGGGGTGGTGGTCCGTCTTCGAGAACCAGACAGAGGGGGCGGCGACCCGTCTTCGTCAGCCAGAGGGGGGCGGCGAACCGTATTCGGCAACCAGACAGAGGGGGCGGCGACCCGTTTTCGGCAGCCAGAAAGAGGCGGCGGCGACCCGTCTTCAGTAGCCAGACAGAGGGGGCGGCGACCCATCATCGGCAGCCAGACAGAGGGGGCGGCGACCCGTCTTCCGGGCGTCTGACCGGTAAGGGGAGATTGGGATGAGTCGGGCGTCTGACTGGAAGTCTACTACTCACAGTGTTGGTCGACGTTCGTTCCGCAGATCCTGTGGAATCCCAAGGGCCAAATGGTCCCCGTGAACTCGAGGAACTGACTCGTGCAAAGGCCCTTGTCCGCAGTCTCAAAGTCCACTCGGAGATGTTGAAAAAAAGGGAGGAGGATACAGGAGACCATAGGGCCTACATTTGGGAGTTTAATTTCCATTACCACCTGTCTGGTGGCTAGCCAGGAGTTTGGGAACTTACATAAGAACATAAGAAGAGCATAATAACATAAGAACATGGAGAAGGAGGCTGCAGGAGACCATAGGGCCTACACTTGGGAGTTCCATGCCATTGTCTAGGCAGGAGTTTGGTAACTTACATAAGAACACAAGAAAAGCATAATAACATGACGAAGGAGGCTGCAGGAGACCATATGGCCTACACTTGGGAGTTCCATCATCACCTGTCATCTCCATCCATCCCATTCTTGCCCACTTCCTTTCCTTCTTTATTAAATCGAAATTGGTCCAATCTAAACCCAATGCTGCATCAGTCGTCTGCAAGTCCTGCCTCAATAGGATGACCTTGTTGGTGGCGTATTGTGTGTGTGTATGTGTGTGTGTGTGTGTGTATGTGTGTGCGTGTGTGCAAATGTGTGTTTGTGTGTGTGTGCGTGCGTGTATGTTTGTGCGTGTGTGTGTGTGTGTGTGTGCGCGTGTATGTGTGTGCGTGTACCGTGTGACGTCATGTCGCGCGGTAGAGAAAACATTTTACATAATATACTAAATGGACATAATTCATCCATGACATTGGATATTTCAATGAAATGATATTCTAAAAATCTAATTTATTATGAAGAATAAAAGATTAAGCATGATTTTTGCCAGTCTAGCATAATTTTTAGTTGTCTAACATATTCCCGTGTGACATTATGTCGCGCGGTCGTGAAAACATTTCACATGAAAAACTAAAATGGGCATAATTCACTTATGACAATGGACCATTTGAATGAAAAAATATTATAAAGACTAATTAATTATGAAGAATATGTAATTTTCGCAGGAAAATTAATTTTTCCCTGATACTCGTACAAACCTGAGGTACTCCTTACAATAGGATACTTCGCGCAAATATTTCTACCGCTAAATTAAAATCCTCACTCTGTGGGTCTGGGCAACGCTTATCCTCAGTAAGGGGCCCTATTGGGGCAAGGGGGGCCCTTGCCCTCCACCACAAGTCTCGCACACTATACTCCATTCTCTGAGCCAGGTATGAAATTAAGCACAAGGTTTGTCAGGCAAGGAGAAGGAACTGTTTAGAGGGGTGGTTGAGGAGGGCCATTAGAGGTAAGGAGTACCTCAGGTTTGTATCAGGGAAAAATTAATTTTCCTGCGAAAATTACATTTGTTCCGAAGAATACAAACTCTTCGGTACTCCTTACAATAGGAGACTCGGACTTAGGAGGGAAGGAAGTTGTTATCTAGCCTGGAAAACCCCCGTAAGGAAAATTTAGTGTGCTAAGACTACGTTGACCAGACCCCTATACATTCCCCTCACTTTGAAGTGCACCCTTTTCTGTTCCCTGGAGTGGAGACAGACAGGTTATACTCACTTTTGTACCACTGAAGGGCTTGAATTGATTCCCTTGGAATGCTTGAGAGCCCTCGGGTGAGGTAAGGGAATGTAGGAGTATGAGAAGGACTTTGGAAAGTTATCCCTGCGGTTGCCGAGCCAGAACCTGGATGAGTTGTCAGGGTCGGCTGTGTGCTCTTGGGGAGGGGTATATCATTTCAGGACTTCTTGGGCGGCCACTATGGGGCCCAAAGAGAAGTTCCCTAAAGATTCCCACATAACTTCTTTGAGGTAAAAGGAAGTGAACGTATTCTGGCTCTTCCATATACCTGCTTGAAGAACCTGGTTGACTGACAGATTCTTTCTGAAGACTAGGGAGGTCCCCACTGCCCTCAGGTCATGGGCTTTCGCCTTAGGGCAATCTGTGTGGTTCATGTCGTAGGCTCTGCGGATGACTTCCTTGATCCAGTAAGAAATTGAATTCTTACCTTTAGTAGAGACGAACAACCTCTTTAATTCTGGTCTAAGATGTTCGGTTCTCTTGAGGTAGGTCCGGATGGCTCGTACCGGGCATAGTACTGTTTCAGTCTGTTCTCCCCCTACAAATTCGTCTAAGGACGGAACACTAAAGGACCAGAATCTAGGGTCGGATTTGGCAGGATCTTGGTTTTTGGCAATGAATTGAGGCATGAAAATGAAGGGGACCTCTTTCCATCCTTTGGAATGGTCGACTCTATAAGAGATGGCGTGTAATTCCCCTACTCTCTTGGAAGATGCCAGGGCTAGCAGAAAAACTGTCTTCAAAGTGAGGTCCTTCAGATGTGCCTCTCGGAGGGGTTCGTAAGGGGGACCCCTCAGAGAGTTCAGGACTGATGCCACATCCCACGGAGGAGAACTGATTTCCCTGGGGGGGCATGATCTTTTGAAGTGCCTGAAGAGCATGGAAATTTCCGGTGAAAGGGCTAGGTCCATTCCCTTCAGAGAAAACACCTGATTTAGAGCTGACCTATAGCCTTGTACTGCCGAGAGGGATATCTTCTTGGACTTCCTGAGGAAGTGGAAGGAGGCGATCTCAGGAATGGTGGCTTGATCTGGGACTATCTTCCTGGAGTGGCACCATTCTGCAAAGGCATTCCATTTCCCGTGATAAAGGTTAGCTGAGGAAGAGCGAATAGGAGCGGACATGTCCTCCGCCACTTCTCTGGGAAAACCCTTCTTTAGGAGGATCCGGACCATAGTCTGAACGCGTGAAGATTAAGTGCTGAAGGGTTCTTGTGCCAAGCCCCGTTAATGGGTTGGTGTAGAAGATCTGGTCTTCCCTGAAGGGCCAGAGGCTCTTCTACTGCTAGATCGAGGGCGTCTGGAAACCATGGGGCTTCGGGTCACCAAGGAGCGATCAAAGTCATCCGAAGGTTGGAGACGTTTTTTGCTCTCTGGAGTACCTTGTGGAGCAAGGGAAACGGTGGGAAAGCGTAGGTGTCCAGGTTGTCCCAACTTTGCAGAAGAGCGTCTTCTCCTGCTGCCAGAGGATTCGGGAGAGGGCTGAAATATATTGGGAGTTGGTGATTCCATCTCGCGGCGAAAAGGTCCACTAGAGGGGAGCCCCATTTGCTGAGGATGAAGTTCGCTACTTCTTGATGGAGGGACCATTCTGTGCTGATTATCTGATTCCTCCTGCTGAGGTGGTCCGCCCAGACATTCTTCTTCCCTGGGATGTAGCGGGCTTTGAGTGACACTTGGAGATTCTCGGCTAGGTTGAGAATGTCCATAGTCAGAAGGCATAGTTCCTGGGAGACTGTGCCCCTTACTTGTCTAGGTAGGCTACTACCGAGGAATTGTCCGACAATTTGCCCACTACTTTCCCCGAGACTTGATCCTTGAAGTGACGGAGAGCCAGGAGTACTGCTTTCAACTCTAGCCAGTTGATATGGGCTGTCCGCTCGACTGTGGACCAGGAACCGCTGACGTGATCGTCGTTGAGGTGGGCTCCCCAGCCCTCCTTGGAGGCATCGGAGAACAGGAGGACTTCGGGGGGAGATGGGCCGAGGGGCATCCCCACGAGCAGGTTGCACGGGTCCTTCCACCAGAGAAAAGAATCCTTGACTTCTTCGGTGAGGGAGATGTGTTGTAGGGGTTCTCCCTCTTGCGGGGACCACTGAGACTTGAGGAGCCACTATAGCGGTCGCATTCTTTGTCTGCCCCTGGGGATTAATCTTTCTACGGAGGCCATATGGCCCAAGAGGTTTTGGCATTGTTTCGCCGTCAGGAACCCGGTCGATAGTGCCTGTGCGACTAGAGAAGTGAGATTTTGGATCATCTTTTCTACTGGAAAGGACTTCATTAGGGAGGAGTCCAGAACCATACCCAGGTACGTGACTCTCTGTCTTGGTAAGAAATCTGACTTCTCCGGGTTGACTACGGTGCCCAATTTCCGGAAGAAGGTTAGGACCATTCTCAGGTGTTCTTGGTATAGCTGGGCGGAATGTGCAAGGATCAGCAAATCGTCTAGGTAACGGAGTAGGCGAATTCCCTTGGAGTGGGACCACGCTGAAACGAGTTTGAACACTCTGGTGAAGACTTGGGGTGCTGTGGAAAGTGCGAAGCATAGGCAGGTGAACTGGAAGATGTTGCCCCTGTGGACGATTCTGAGGAATTTCCTGGAGGAGGGATGCACTGGTATTTGGAAATAGGCATCCTGGAGGTCCAGCGACACCATGAAGTCCCCTTCCCTGATAGACGCCCTTACGGACTTTGGGGTGTCCATTCGGAACTTCGTCAGGGAAAGGAACTTGTTGAGTGGAGACAAATCGATGACTGGTCTCCACCCCCTTGTTGTCTTTACTAATAGGAATAGCCTTGAGTAGAACCCCGGGTCCAGAGTCGAGACTTCCTCTAAAGCTCCTTTCTGGAGCAGAACGGAGATTTCCTCCGCTAGGGCCCGCCCGCGAGCCGAGTCTGGGTGGTAGCTGCTGACTGGGATGGGATAAGGGGAGAGGTTTGGGACAATGTGAAAGGGAAGACGATAGCCTGTCTTGATGACTTGTAGGGTCCAGTCTTCCGCCCCGGCCTCTTCCCATGCTCTCCAGTAGAGGGAGAGGCAACCCCATATCTTGTGCGGACGTGCTGACGAATTCCTAGAATTCCCTGGTGGGGGGGGGGGGTCCGGAGCCTCTATAATGTTTGCGTCTAGGTTCTTTAGTCGGAAAGGGGCGGGGCTTTTCTGTCTGCATTTTTGATTTGGAGTGGAGGGGTGGCCTTTCTTCTTTCTTCGAGTGAGGAAACGGCTGTCTTTGCGGCTGAGGAGTCCTCGGGGCTGATGGGGGAGTTGGCCTTGGTCTCGAGGTAGGGACGGCTACTCTCTCGATGGCTCTGTTATGCATCAGTTGGTTTTTGCTTGTGATTGCTGAATCCATCATGTCCGGGGAAATCAGCATGCGGGTTAGAAGGGGGGCCCTCTTCAATTGAGCATAAATTTATCTGAGGGGGTCACTGGGGTCCCCTAGGATGGTGTCTCTCCTGCGTGACTCGATGTTGGCCCAAGACGTTGAGAGGCAGGCCGCTTGATGCTTCAGGGCTCTGCTCGAGCTTTCCAATAGAGCCTGGAGGTTGCATTCCTCCTGGGGTTGCAGCTCGGGTAAAAACTCCCTTACTGAAGCCAAGACGCGTTCCAGCCAGGAGTTCACCGCGAGAGAGAGAGAGAGCCAGGCCCTGAACGAGGTCCCTGGATTCTCTGCCGGAAAGGATGACGTTTCTTCTGAGCAGGGAATCCACGTCCGCTTTGACAAGCTCTGGTAACCGGGCCGGGATGGATCAAGGCTTCTTTAAGGTTTGTCCCTGATGGGATGTAGAAGCGTTTTTGTTGTTCCACTGGAACAGAGCGCCAGCGCGGTTTCTCGGTTGTCCGGTTTGTGAGTGCGTCGGAGGCCTGGTTCATGGCTCTTACCGTCTGTGTACTCCATGGGAGTTGGATTGGAGGTGGTTTTGTTGTTTGAGAATTGCCCGTCCTGAAGATTTCCGACTCGAACGTGGCTTCCTCTTCTTGTGGAGGGCTCAGTTGATTAGCCCTCCTAACTTAACCCTTTCAACTCCTATGAAATGATGTATTGTCTTTTGTTCAAATAAAACAAAAAATCATAATAAAAACAAAAATTGTTTGATGATCAAACAGCACAAGAAAAATATGAGGTCTTAAGTCCTCCTCCTCTTGGTGTAGTGATGACGTCATATTTTTCTGGTGCTGTTTGATCATCAAACATTTTGTTGTTTTGAAAATCCATGTGAACAAGTTGTATAGACACGGTAAAGGAAACATGGACTGGAGGTGAAGCTTTATTCCTGACACTCGTCCGAATATCAACAATAAGGCTGGGAGCTTCACCTGGGCCAAATCTTCAGCGAAGATAGCGCTTCGTGATTGGCTGTCTCAGCGGGCCAATCAGGACGCAGCGCTATACGCTCGTACACCCCCTTGAGCCATAAGGCGGGTTTATAATCTCTGTATGTTTCTAGTATGCTCCTTTGAGAAAGTCGTTAGACGAAACGTCAGAATAAAGCTTCACCTCCATTCCATGTTTCATTTACCGTGTCTATACATTTTGTTGTTTTATTATGATTTTTTTTTTTTTTTGACCAAATGACAAGACATCTTGTCATCGGAGTTGAATGGGTTAAGAGAGGATTTCTGAGAAGGAGGGTTTAACCACCATCGGGGATTCCGACTGGGAATCCTGCGAAGGTTGGTAACTTGCCCTCTCATCCCCGGTGCTGTGGACGTCGTCGTCGTCGTCGTAACTGGCGTCTGTCCGGTCAGCGAGAAATACCGCGTCTTCATCCTCGTCCCTGATCGGTTTCGGGGGGGTTCCGATCACCTGGAACATGTTCTAGGGGGGCTCTTGGGGCCTTGAATCCTTGCGAACTTCGGAGTTCAACAGGAACTTTTCCTGAGTTGCCCGGATGAATTCGCGTTGTTCATCCATCATCTGTTCTTTCATTGTGTGAAAGAGGGAATAGATAGTGGGGAGAAGTTCCTGTAAATGCCCGCTTGGAGAGTCGCGATTAGGTTCAGATGGTCCGTGGGACCCTAAGGAGAGGCTCTCTCTTCTGGTAGAGGTGGATTTACCCGCAAGCAACACGCGCGTAAGCCCACCTCTGTCCTCGTGATCAAAGGGCATGGAAAGGTCTCCGTTGATCACCCGGCTCTTCCTAGGATGGGTTTTACGCGTACTGCGGGATTCCTGAGTAGAAGAGGCTGAGGGGCTCTTTGTCTTCGAACCCGGGTTCTATATCCGTGTCGGCGTCGAGTTTTCGGGATGGGTCGAGGGGAAGCCGCAAGCGACCTCCTCCGGGAAAAATCTCGTACAGGAGCGGTAGCTAGAGGTGGACGGAGGCGCATGTCCGTCTACGCTAACCGTCCTGGTTGAAGGAATAGAGGACAACTTGGCCTGAGAATGACTCGAGGTGGACGTTGTACCACTTTCCTGTCTACTACGCTTTGGAGGAGGGAGAGAATTGCTCGTCGCCTCTGAAGCCGTAGTCTGCCTTCTCTTGTTTTTGGGGGTGAAAGTGGAAGCCATTTCCTATGCTTGCGCACCTGTTTCCCTGCATGCGCTTTCCTGTGAACATGAAAGTACACGGACCACTGACTATCATCCCACTGAATGCACGTCTCACACGGGGATGAAGGTGAACACTTGAGAGCTCTACACTTGATACACCAAATGTGAGGATCCACTTGGGCTGGCGGTAAGGGGGTGAGACAAGGGTATCTCCCTTCGGCGAAGATTCCATACTTACAGTGAAGGGTAGGATACCCGGTGGCGGTTAGGGGAATAATACAGGAAAGGGAGAGGGCACTCAAGAAATTCCAGGACACAGGATGGCGTAGGTAAACCCCGATGAAATTGAAGGACGACGAACTCCTTAGCGTCCTGGGAGTGAGCTGGCGACAATCGAAGCGGATTGCTTGATTTTCGGCACACAACGTAAATATTGAACCGTTGATTAAAACGGTTCGCTGCCGAGCTAATAAGGGATTTTGACTGAAAATCGGCCCAATAAGGGGGAAATCGATAAAAACTAAATAGGTATAGTTGAGAGATGTTGACTCGTTGACTACCGCGAAGAGAATGGAGTATAGTGTGCGAGACTTGTGGTGGAGGGCAAGGGCCCCCCTTGCCCCAATAGGGCCCCTTACTGAGGATAAGCGTTGCCCAGACCCACAGAGTGAGGATTTTAATTTAGCGGTAGAAATATTTGCGCTACGCGAAGTATCCTATTGTAAGGAGTACCGAAGAGTTTGTATTCTTCGGAACAAATGTATTTTGTGCTGTCACTCTATTATATTGCATCCTTGAGAGCTTCCTACAGATACTTGATCTCACATCCTACAGTGGATTATGGTTTGGCTATGTAACTGCACCTGGCATCCCAGCTATACACATATAACCAAGAAAACCTAGATGTTCATTAAATTATCACAATTTTTTTTTGTAAATTTTCTCATATCTTTGTAAATATTTTTTTCTTTATATAATTTTCTTCCTTTCTTGACAGAGTTTTGATATTCATGCTCTACCTGACTTTGGATCAGCTTATTACGTTTAATCTCTTTTGTCACAAAAGATAATTTGATTGGATTTATTTCAATGTAAAATCAGTTTATAATCAGTTCACTCCAATACCAAATAAAATAATAAAATGTACAGAATATATATTGGGTCACAGATAAGAATATACTAAGGATAACTCAAACAAGCCCAATGAGGGGTTTTCCCCCTTACATGGGAGGTAGCCAAAGTCATTAATCCACTTCCACCCATTTCATCCCCACATACTCCACTCCCATTCACCACCCCTCCCTCCCTCTTTTCCTTCATCCCTGCATCTCACCCACTGCCCTGGATCAGAGGCAATGCAGTAAATTATCTATAATCTATTAGGAACACTGCTATTCAGGGAAAAGAGATGCAATACATCTCGTGGGAAAAGGCCATAAATGCTTTATTATCTTTTATTTTTTACAAGTTCTTTTAAAAACACTATTAGATGTATCTTAAGAGATGTCTGTACATTAATGAAAAAAATTCAACAGTACTCCATAATCACCTTTCCAATGTATGTCAAGGACCCTATCATCATGGGGTGTGGGTGGTTTCTACAAGAGAATTTCCAACATTGTCCACAAATCTATTTCACTTTGATATATCCAGTCCTTCAGGGTACACAATGGTTAAACAATATCACCAATCTTTCAACTACAATAAAATCTTTATACCATACAAAAGACAAGAAAATTTATGAGAAAAAAAAAATCAGGTGAACTGAAAATGTATTACAGTACAGACACGTACAAAAATTGAAACTGGTGGTGGTTCTGCGAGACAGAGAATAATCACCTTTCCAACAGCCATCTTCAAAACCCACTAAAACATGCCCATACACTCGGAGACACAGCTCCATAGGGCCAACATTTGGTCTCTGAAATAAGTTAAAGATCTTTGCCCATTTGTGTCAACTATCTTTCCCACCAACACAATTGTCCACATACAATCAGACAAGGCTGCTTGCTCTCTTCTAATATTAGCAACAGTTTCACTTTCTTACAAACCTGATAACACTACAAAGTTTATTTGGAGATATATACAAAATAGCCTGAAAACTCTGAATACTATGACGTGTTGGTGTCATCATTGGATGTGTCCTGATCTCATGTAATTTAGGTTCAAATCCCATAATTCTCTCCATTTCCCAGGGATGACTGTTGCCCCGACAGTTCAAGCAGACAGAGCAAAGGTGTTAGTTTCAGTTGCATATGTGCTTCCTGATATAAGCTCCTCACCTTCTCTGAGGCTATGGCTTTACAGTCTCTGATGTATGTAAGAATGAAGGAGACTGCAAGAGACCATAGGGTATACATTAGGCAGTTCCATGCCCATTACCACCTGTCATCCCCATCCATAAAGTTGTCTAATTGTTTCTTAAAACAACTGATACTTTCAGTGCTCACTACATGGTTACTAAGTCTATTCCATTTGTTGACCACCCTATTAATAAACCAGTTCTTGCCTATTTCCTTCTTAAATATAAATTTGTCCCAATGACAGTAAATTGCTGTGAGTCCTGCCCTGTTGCCTTAATACGATGATTTAAATTTAAGGCAACAGATAATGGAATAAACTTAGTAACCATGTAGTAAGCTCTGAAACTATCAGTTGTTTTAAGAAATGATTAGACAACTTTATGGATGGGGATGACAGGTGGTGATGGATACAGAGCTGCCTAGTGTAGGCCTTGTGGTCTCTTGCAGTCTCCTTCATTCTTATGTTATTTTCAGTGACCTTGTATATTCTAAAGGAGAGCTGATGACTTGGAAGGAACTCCTATGAGGAGGTGATTTTTTGGTGAACATGACGGCGGGTCCATGAGAACAAGCGAGGTGGAGAACCCGAATTCCTTGGCCTGTTTGAGCCGATCAGCGTCAACAATCCGCATACAAGTATGCCCCTGTTCCGTCTTCGGATTGTCCGGGCCATGAGTCTGGTCAGCGGCATGACCCAATATCAGGAAATCGTCTAAGGAAAGGGATACTTGACGCAAAACGGCACTTCTTGGATACTGCAGCATGTGGTTGGGTCGTATGCTCCCGTAGCAGCACGGACAGCAAACAAAAGCTGCACTGCTATCGTAACATTTTTGAAGCACCAAATCTGTGGCAACACCGCAAGCATGAAGACAGACACCGACGTCGAACTTTCCACGGAAGTAGTCCAGGTTACACTGGTAGAATTGAACGTTACAAAGCCCTAACTTCTGAACCCGCTCTTTTGCACGATTCAAGGAAGCTTCCTTGTTCTCGACCATCAAAACAGTGCAGGCGGGAAGCACGTATGCTACCACAATACCCACGTGACCTCCACCCGCACAGAAATCAACGATGACGTCACCGTCTTTGGCCACTGCAAGCACTGCCGACACAATATTCTCGATCTGTTGACATTTTCTTTCCAAGCGTGACACTGGCAACTGACCCTCTTCGGGATTGACAGCAGCTGGAAGAGCCTTCCAGTCAAGGGAGAGATGTCCGAGCCTCGGATGAGGATTGTAGGCCAGATTTGGAAATTCGGGGAGAACCAAGTTTACAACACGTTCGATATCTGACTGATTAGTATACATGCGCCATCGCGATTTGTACCGATCCGGATCACTTTTGTACAAGCTGTCTGGGGGAATTTCTGGAATGACCACTCGGACTTCTCCGTCTACTTCCTCGTGACACACGGACAAAGTTTGCAGTGCATCTGCGATGACCAAAACAGCGCTTTTGGTTTTCTCCAGCCCGGCGATCAAAACCCACCACTTGTGAACGAGTGGGCAGTTGAATTCCAAGTCTACGAATGGTCGCAAAGTCGCCACGATGAGATGAACACAGACGAAGAGAATGACGTCTGCCAACGTCATATCAAGTCCTTCAGCATAATTATGCTCCAATTCGGGCAGATCTTTGAGCTTTTTGCGAATCAGGTCCTCTCGCTCCTCTTTACTCACAACGGTTCTTCTGATGTGTTCCTGCTTGCGCTTAAGGGCATTGTGGAGAATGGGCGGATGACGGAAGTGATGCTCCAGTCTTAAAATATCTTCGGGAACTCTCGCTTCTCCGTTTTCTAAGCCACCCATCTCATACACTCTGGCTAAAGTCCGAATGATCTCAACTTCACAAAACTTCGTCCAAACACTAACCTCTGCACAAGCTTGCAAGCAACCCTTCCTGAATCCGAGGAGGAATTCGCAATCGTGTCCTGGGAAAACTTCTACCGTCCTCTGAATTACGAATCTAAGAGACGAGCACAGACCAACCACAGTCCAGTTTTCGCCCGGAGTGAGCACCGCTGGAAGCTCACAATTCCGTATCTCCATTGGAGTGGCACTACAGTCCAGAAACTTTACGGGAAAACTCAGGCGACTGTTGCAAACGGGGAAAAGCATTTTCTTTTTGTTGTCGTCTACACCTCTAGTTTCACCACGGTTAACTACGAAGACCTGAACGGCTGCATTTTTGCAATACTCGACCACAAAAAGAGATACTAGAGAAGCTGCTGTCACGCTCATTGCGTCATTACCTTCTTCGTATCCTTCAAGAAATAAATGGGCGTACTCCTTCCTTGGCTCTTCCGGCTGTTGCGCAATATCAATAACTCCTGGATGAATTTCATCCATATCTGGTTCTGAACGACTCTTTCCTGGCATGTCCCCATCCATCTTGTGTCCATTCTCAATTGATGGGAATTATTGAGTACTACTGGTATATTACTTCAGTCTGCCATATCTGCAATATACCAGACAGTGCATTAAAAGAATGTAATACATATATATTACTTGTATTTTTTTATTTTATTTATTCATTTGTTGCTATTTAAGACATTTTCAAAAGTGAAAATGTCTTAAATAGGCAAAAATGTTCGGTCACCTTCCATTTTATTTTCCAAGTGGTTTTATTATACATACATGTGTGTGTATATATATATATATATATATATACATATATATATATATATATACATATACATATATATACATATATATATGTATGTATATATACATGTATATATACAGTATATATATATATCTATATATATATATCTATATATATATATATATTTGTATATTTACTTTTACATATAAACATACAGGTAATACACAACAGTAATCACATAAAACACATGAATAAAGATATTTTGCTAAAACCATGAGGAAATCAATCTTTAATTTCCTCTTGGTTTCAGCAAAATATCTTTATTCACGTGTTTTATGTGATTACTGTTGCATATTCCCTGTATGTTTATATGCAAAAGTGTGTATATATGTATATATATATATATATGTTGTTTGCGGACGACACTGCGCTTGTGGCAGGATCGGAGGAGGGATTGAGGAAGCTGGTGGCAGAGTTTGGGAGAGTATGTGATAGAAGAAAGCTAAAGATAAATGTGGGTAAAAGTAAGGTGATGAGATGTACAAGGGGTGAAAGTGGCAGTAGACTGGAAGTGAACATTAAGGGAGAGCGACTGAATGAAGTGGATAGTTTTAGATACTTGGGTGCAAGTGTAGCAGGAAAAGGTGGAGTGAAGGTGGAGGTAGAATGTAGATTGAGAGAAGCGAGTAAATGCCTTGGTGGTTTAAAGAGTGTAATGAGGAATAGACATTTAGGAATGGATGCTAAGAGGAGACTGTATGAAGGAGTGATTGTGCCAACAGCACTGTATGGGGCAGAAATGTGGAACATAAGAGAAGAAGAGAGAAGGAGTTTGATTGTGTTTGAGATGAGGTGTATGAGAAGTATGGTGGGGGTTACTAGGCTAGATAGAGTGAGAAATGAGGAGGTGAGGAGGAGAACAGGGGTGAAAAAGGAGCTGGGAGATAGGGTTGATGAAAGAGTATTAGGATGGTTTGGACACATGGAAAGAATGAGTGAAGAAAGACTAGTAAAAGAGGTATGGAAGGCAGATGTTGAAGGAGTGAACATGAGGGGACGTCCTAGGATGAGGTGGATGGATGGGGTGAAGGGGGCTTTGTGGAAGAGGGGAATGTCTGTTGAGGAAGGAAGGGAGAGGACGGAAGACAGAGGTGAGTGGAGAATGGTTGTACAGTAAAAGCTCTTTTATCCGTTATTCTCGTATCCGGCTCCTTCTTATAACCAGCATATTATTCATGAGGAAATAACAATTTTGTATAAAAATTCGAAAAAATAAAATCTAAAATTCCCGCACCACTCCCGCCGCCGCCAGAGGTAGCGTGCATCTTTCCCGCCATCTCGCACAAATCCCGCCGCTCCGTCAGGCCCAGTGCCCACTGTAATAAGACACCTGATGTTAAGCGTGCGACTGTCTATTAGCAACTCTCTCAACACACAAACACATACCGACAGCAAAGGAAGGCAGTGATGGCCGAGTTGAAGGATATGCGTGGTAGTGCTAAGGTTAGCGTCACTGATGCTCTTCAGGAGTGGATGGAGGTCGACAATGACGAAGCTATCACCCCCACATTAACTGACGACGAAATCATTCAGGCAGTGATTGAAGAGAAGTATGGTAAGGAAACAGAGGCTGATAGTGAAGTGGAAGATGACCCAGAGCCAAGAGTAACGTGGAAGGATGCAGCTAAAGGATTGGCAACATTTATCAAGTTTGCGGAGCAGTGCACCTACATGGGGACTCACGACGTGATGTCTCTTCACTGTCTTCAAAATGAATTTTTAATGGAGAGAGACAAACATTCTAAACAAAGAGACATGCGTGATTTCATGAAAATAAATAAAGATAAATAAATATGTATATACTGGTAAATAAATAAACAACAAAAGTGAAGCCATTGAATGAATTTTATTTAAGTACTCTATGAATAAAGGCAATAAATGTATTTTTTAATATTCCTTCTCGTAACCGGGATTTCCCCTTTCCAGCACGTCTTTGGTCCCACTCGTGCCGGTTAAAAGAGCTTATACTGTATATGGATGATGTTGTGATTGCATGAGGAGGAATGGGCGGGGGCGGGGGGGTGAGGTAGTATGTGTGAGCAAATTTTGACGCAGCCCGAAGGGATTTCTCCCCGTCCTCTCCTTATATGCAAGGGGGGACGGAGAGGGGGGGTCGCCGATTAAATGAAGCGGCCTTGCTGTGGATGTGCTGTGTCTTGCAACACTGCTTCTGACCCAGGGCGGTGGGCAAGGTGCAGGGATGACCTGTCATCCAGGAGGTGCTCAGATGAGAGGGAGGGTGGGAGGGGTGTGGAGTGTATTTAGGGATGAAATGGGTGGGAGTGTTTTTATGCCTTTCCCTTTTTGGCTACCTCCCTTGAAAGGGGGAAAAAGCCTTGGTATATGTATGTATGTATATATATATACACATACATGTGTAATAAAACCCCTTGGAAAATAAAATGGAAGGTGACCGAACATTTTTGCCTATTTAAGACATTTTCACCTTTGAAAATGTCATAAATAGGCAAAAATGTTCGGGCACCTTCCATTTTATTTTCCAAGTGGTTTTATTACACATTTTGTGAATTACGTGTTTTTGTGATTTATTCACATATATACATACATACTTATTACTGTACATGCACATATGTTCATCTCTTCCAGACCTTATTCTGAACCACTAGTTAATGTATTAATTTCATGGAAGATAACCGATTACCAATCGAGCATATACCTAACCTAATCAAACCAAATCCAACACTGCCCTTCCCAGCAAGGTCCAGAATAACCCATACATACATGTACCAAAGGCTTTTTCCCCCTTACACTGGGGGGGGGTACCCAAAAAGAAAAAGGCATAGAAATCCCTCCCACCCATTTCATTTCCCATATACTCCACTCCCCTCCACCCTCCCTCCTATCTTGGCACCTCCTGGATGACGGGTCATCCCTGTATCCTGTCCACTGCCCTGGGTCAGAAGTAGTGTCGCAAGACACAGCACATCCATAGCAAGGCCGCTTCATAAATTCAGCCAGAATAACCCAACCTAACCTAATCCCTGTTCCAAGACAACCACATCTTCCTCCTTTATGTCGTGTCCTCATTGTATTTACCTAATTATAGAAAGAAGCAATGCCTGTTAGGTCCTTGTTAGGTCCTGTCTACAACTTCCAAATTTTATTGTACCTAGACTCAATTTCATATCCTGTTTCAACTTAATCTTCATCCTTGATTTCCAATTATCATATTTAGATTTGAACTCGTGTATTGTTTGAGCTTGGGCTATATGATCTTTTAAGCCAATGGTTCTTAATCTCTTTCAGTGCCCTTAGTACCCCTTGATATCTCAAAAAAATTTCACGTACCCCCATCCAATACAAACATATGAAAAGGATTAGTGATACAAAGCCTTGCTATTGCTTTCCCATAGTAAATGTATAGTGCCGTTACACTGGCTACCATGTCTTGTACCCCCGGGTTCAAGGTTTTCTTTCCCTTAGGGTTACAGGTTCCCCAGGTTAAGAAGCACTATTCTAAGCTATTCCAAGTAATAATTAGGTATGCGCAGATCCACGCATGGTGCCACCATCGCAGATGTACCATTTACATCACCATCTTTTGCGGCCCGTTGGATTCCAAGTAATTATTAGGTATGCGTGAATCCACGTGTGGAGCCACCATCGCAGATGTACTGTTTACATCTCCATCTTTTCCGTCCCATTGGAATTTGTTTGGCTTAGTTTGAATGCCTGGAGCGTTCAGCGCATGCACATAATATTCAAACTGTCTTGTTATTCTGCAAGTGCATGCCCTTCTTCAAAAGCAAACAAATTTTTCACCGATTTAAACACAAATTTGGTTATCAACCTTGGCAAATTAGTTTTCCAAGTAAAAATCTAAAGGTAAGGTATCTATATATAAATATTTTAATGCTTTATTCATGTTTCTTAGCCTTTTTTCTCTCAGAAATGAGCAATTTGATAATTGAAAATATGCACAGCTAAGCCTAAATGTGTAACATGTAGTAAATTATGCAACTGTTACTATTATCTACATGGAAAACTCGTTCTTCACATCTTTTAGATCTTGCCTGTCTAAGAAAAAAAATCATTAGTAGTTAGCATTGCTGACTAAACTTGGTGACAAGACAAGTGAAAGAACTGCTTTCATAAGTTCATTGACAAAGAAATTAAGATACATATATTTTCATATAAAAATGTATTAATCTCCTTATTGTTTATCTGGCGCTTGACATCATTAATTCGATATCTAGAATTAGTACTTTGTAAACTAAAATATAACTCATTACGAATGGACTTTCATTTTGATGTGTATTTCAAATCAGGTGGGGGTAAATTACGGTGATAAATTTGTAATGAATTTTGTAATTCTAAACCCTGCAGAATATTGTAAACGAAAATAATTGTCTTGCCACTTACGCTACCGATGTATTACAATTATAAGACTCCTAGCACTATTGAATAGAAAATTAAAAATAAAGAACTTACACTATCTGCGTAAACACATCAGCTGTTTAATATGTAAACAAACATGATCGATCAGACGAAAATTTGTTATTATCTGTCTACACTAACGTTAATTCATATTACTAATTATTAATCTGGTATTTTTCCTATAATTCTATTCATGCAGTAATGTTCTCTTTCATTTTCTATCCAGCCCTCCTTTCAATTCTAGTTGGGTGCTATCTTTTTAATTTGTTTACATACTGTCGTATAGTGTATACAAACTTTCATTGACCAAAAGAATTAGTTGTTAATTACTCAATTTTGGGCTTAGTTGAACACGCACACAACTTTCATAAAATGATCAATAAACGAATATATAAACGGGATTGAATTAAATTATATTCCTATCACTTAGACAAAATGTTGTGGCACATTTGTAAATAATAATCACGAAGAACCCACAGTCGGAATAAAAGGAAACTTTAGAAGAAAGTGTAACTTCTATATTTCGGCTAATAGCTATAGCCCTTTTCAGGAAAGTACAGATTACAAGAATTTACAGAGACATGAATACAATTGAGATGCGAGTAGAAGGGAAACACGTAGAGCTAAAACAGGGCAATCCGTCACGCAGGGCGGAGTCAGAGGTGAGGGGATGTGTGGGTGGAGGTGTGAGGTCAGGAGTGAAGCGGGCGGGAAGCGGGGTCAAGAGGGTGATAATTCTTAACCAAGCGGCTCACAGCTAGCCGTGAGATTATGTCCGGGGACCATTGACCTTTGGAGATGTTCAAGTTCGGACATTCTTTGATTAAGGCTGATTCAATTTTTTTTTTATCTGCACAGTTTAACTATATGTCTAATCCTTTAGGTCTTGACTAAAATGTGATAATGAGTGGCTGTTATTAATATATCAGTGGGAAATCATTGAAACATCTTGAAAACACTACCCAATGATTATGATAAAATTGCAATAACTATTCCATTAACTGGTTGCTTTAATTCCATATATGTTCCTCTACAATATCCTTCATTCCAGTCTACTGCCTCTCCCGTTATGGAAAAAATCCCGTTGTCATTTGATAACTCAGCGCTGTTTCCTTCAGACGTGGTTAATTTGTAATCTTATTACTTAATTCCAGTTTATTTATCAACCATACCTTACCATATACCAAAGGATTTTCCCCCTTACAAGGGAGGTAACCAAAAAGAAAAAGTCATAAAAACCATTCCCACCCATTCCATCCCTAATACACTCGAATTCCCTCCCTCCTATCTTGGCACCTCCTGGATGACGGGTCATCCCTGCATCTTGTCCACTGCCCTGGGTCAGAAGCAGTGTCGCAAGACACAGCACATCCACAGCAAGGCCGCTTCGTTAAATCGGCGACCCCCCCTCTCCGTCCCCTTATGCAGAAAAAGAGAAGACGGGGAGAAATCCCTTCGGTCTGCGTCATTTTTTTTCTCACACATACTACCTCACCCCTATTCCACCTCATGCATCACATCATCCATATACAACCATTCTCCATTCACCCCTGTTTTCTGTCCTCTCCCGTCCTTCCTCAACAGTCATTCCCCTCTTCCCCAAAGCCCCTTTCAACCCATCCATCCATCTCTTCCTAGGTCGCCCCTTCATGTTCACTCTCTCCACATCTGCCTTCCATACCTCTTTTACTAATCTTTCTTCACTCATTCTTTCCATGTGTCCAAACCATCCCAATACTCTTTCATCCACCCTATCCCCCCAACTCCCTTACCACCCCTGTTCTCCTTCTCACTCTATCCAGCCTAATAACCCCCATCATACTTCTCAGACACCTCATCTCAAACACATTCAAACTCCTTCTCTCTTATGTTCCATGCTCCTGCCCCATACAGTGCTGTTGGCACAATCACTCCTTCATACAATCTCCTCTTTTCTTTCATCCCCAAATTTCTATTCCTCATTACACTTTTTAATCCACTAAGGCGTTTACTCGCTTCTCTCAATCTACATTCTACCTCCACCCTTTCCTGCCACATTCGCACCCAAGTATCTAAAACTATCCACTTTCTCCAGTCGCTCTCCCTTAACGCTCACTTCCAGTCTGCTGCCACTTTCACCCCTTGTACATCTCATCACTTTACTTTTACCCACCATACATGTCAAAATCTAGTTATCAATTAAAGTAGTTGGCCTTTTAGAAGCCTGCCCTGGTAGCGCGTCGGCCGAAAGAAGTGGGCACCCCACCCCCGACATCACTTAGCCCGTCCGAAGGGGTGCTCCGCCACGGTCCGCGGCCGGGGCACGTTGGCCGAAAGAAGTGGGCACCCCACCCACCCCCGGCCACTGTGGACAACAGCAGTCGGCCGACATCACTTCAGCACCTCCTGCCATTTTTTTTTTTCTCGCTGGGGAAATGTAATAGTTGAAGCAATACTCTATTATTTCTATAAATTATCAATAATAGAAATAATAATTATGGTAAAGATGATGTCAGCCACTGTGATATGTCGACCTTTGTGCGTTGCAGAAAAACAAAGATGACGTATTGTGGTGTTTTGGTATGAAGGACAACGAAGGAAATAAAAGCAGCAATTTCATTCTCTTTATTCATGGAATCAGTCGAGAATGTGGCGAACCTGAGATCTGGATGTGGAAGTCCTCGATCCGGTGTTAGGAGAGAGGGAACGCCTTGGAGCTAGTCAAGTTGTTGCTAATGCGATCGAATAGGCTGTTCTAGTTAAGACCACCCGCTCGCACGGGATCTGTTTTTGTAGGAGGGGAAGAATGTCTGTAAGAAAATGAGAAAAGATAGTAGTGTATAAAAGAGGGCTTTTGCCACCGGGCGATTAAGCGAGAGATTAGGGGCTGTTCTGCCCTCCGTTGGCAAGAGGCCGTCTTTTGAGTCCTGGTAGCGGCTCACAGTCAGGTCCCGGTTTCTGACTAGTCTTCTGAGTGGCCGCCTTCCCTTTGGCTATGGGCCAATTGCGAGCCCTGGTGAGTGCGCGAACTTCCGCTTGCGTTGGTGACGTCATCAGCCCCGACTCGGTCTGCATGGGAGACGTTTGTCTCAAACGCGGTCGGTGTTGGCGGATGGAGCACTGCCACTACAATAGTGACGTCACGAATACTAGTCAAACATATCTCTTTTGTAGAAAAAATCTTAAGTATCAGCACAAGAATAATGCAAATATGTAAGAAACATAACGCGTCCATACAAAAATATGAGTCGCAATACACTCAAACTAGATTAAACTAGAAACAACCAGTGTTTCCCTTTGATCTGCGGATACCATTCCTAACCTCTACTCTGTGACCAGAATCAGACTCGTCACATTTAAGAAAATCAAGAATGAAAGAGATTACAATAGCCTCTAAGGCCTATACTAGGCAGTTCCATGTCCATGACCACCTATCATCCCCATCCATAAAGTTGTCTAACCTTTTCTTAAAACAACCAATAGTTTCAATGCTGACTACATGGTTTGAACCACCATAAGAAATCCTAAGAATATCTGGGCTTTTATTTTCCTATGTAGTAGATTATCGTGCTACAAACAGAACACAGGATATATTTATCATTAGTCTTTTTTATTTTTTATTTCATTTACTTATTTTATTTAATTAGCCATTACTGGTAAAGTAAAATGGTTTGGCATGGGGAAGATGTATATTTTCTTTTACTTCCTGCTTAATCCATGCAGACCCCTTATTGTTTTTCCAATATATTTATTTATATATACAGTACAAGCCCACCGGCTTCGCCGGCCAGGCTCCGCCTGGGGGCTTGGCCTGCGGCGCTGCTCGCTTCGCTTCCGGGCGCTTCGCGCCCTGGGGCTTCGCCCCTGTTTTAACCCTTTAATATGCTTAGGACATTAAAAGATTGAATAAGTTATACGCTTTTTATTTACTGAAAACATCATTCTCGAATACATTTTCTCTTCGGGGAAAGCAGACAAACCTCATCCTCTTCCGAAGGCTGTTCTTCTTGGTCAACCTCTTCTTTCTCTTCTTCAGGTTCCCGCTTTCTCTTTGGGGATCTGCTCGCCTCGGAGCCCTTTTCATCATCGTCATCGGATGACTCGTCAGTCATATTAGTCATATGTTCCTCTATCATCTTCTTTATTTTCGACAATAGATCTTCACTTGCTCCTTTCTTGTTGCTGGAAACCTCCTTCACATCATCCTCCCCGTACCAATCCGGCATAATCATCTTGACCCAATCGTCTTCTGAGATCTTGTGGATATCTTCTGGGATGTTGTTAGTCCTTTCAGACTCGTCGGCCTCCTCAGGAATGAGTGAAGCAGCAACTAAAGCCTCTTCTGTGGGACCTTCCTCATCCTCTTCTCCCACATGGGCTTCAAACAATTCTTTATATACCACATTTACAGCAGGACGGCGTCTAACGTCATTTCCTACCTTGCGCCAGCCCGTATAATACACCAAAGCATCCCAATTTGTTACCCTAGAACAGGCTACATACAACTGTCCGTGTGCGAAGCACTGTACCGAGTCCAGCAACAGTCCACAACGATCAAAAGTTTGTCCCTGACTCTTGTTGATAGTCATGACGTAGCTTAACTTGATAGGAAATTGCTTACGCTTGAATGGGACAGGGGTATCTTGGGCCTCTAACACGACCCGCGGGATCAAGACTTGATCGCCCCGATATGTTCCTCCTAATATTTTGCCCACAACAACGTGTTTCTTGAGATTAGTAATCATTAAACGGGTTCCGTTGCATATCCTAGGAGGACAAATGTTCCTCATTACCATGACAATACAGCCAATCTTCAACCTCAAGTCGTGCAGCGGCACCGACGGGCTGCACATGGAGTTGAAAACAGAGGCTTGTACGTCGGGTTCTGGATCCGACGGCGTGTCAACGCTGTAATAGACGACCTCCGTCTCCTCGTTGAGATCGTAGATGAGTTGATTGACGCAGCCGACATCGTCGTTAGTGGGCGAGACTATCGATCTCTTCTCGAAGTAGGAGAGGTTCAAGTGGTTTGCCTTCAAATCGTCGTAAACCTTGAAAACCAACTCCTCCCGCGAATTTGCTCGTACCCCGAAACCTTTCTCAAAGAAGAGCTCGCCGGCATCGCGAGTCCCCAGCGACAAAAGTTGCTTCGCAAACTTGTTATTCTTGACATCGTCCTTCTTGAGACGAACGTTTTCTGTTAGTTCTAGCTTGGTGAGCCCGTCCCACATGTAGCTCGACTTGATGCAGTAGGCTAGCTCCTCCGTCTTCCCTCCATTTCTTATGACCGGTAAGATCTGGCGAAAGTCTCCTGCGCAGACAAACACTTTTCCTCCCATGAAATCGTCGTTATCCATGATATCTCGGAGAGTGATATCTACGGCAGTCAGCATATTCTTGTTGGCCATCACGACTTCGTCCCAGACGATCAGCTGAGTCTGCTGCAGAAGCCTCGCCAATTCCGTGTTCTTGTTGATGCTACACGCCCTAGTCTCGTCATACTCCATCAAGGGTATTTTGAACATGTTATGGGCCGTGCGGCCCCCAGAGAGGACTGTAGCCGCAATCCCGGATGAGGCTACCGCCAAGGCAACCTTCCCCTGTGAACGGACCGTATCGATCAATAGATTCAAAACGAAAGACTTGCCAGTTCCGCCAGCGGCGTTGACAAACACACCATTGTTCCTGTAACGGTGACTATTCTCGACTCGATACATGACAGTGTCATAGACTTGCCGCTGCTTGTCGTTGAGAAGCTTAACTTTTTCCTCCACAGACTCCTTCAACTTTTGTTTGTTATATGCCTTCTCTCTCCTGATGAGATTGGAGGGGCGTACGCCCCCTCTAGAAGCAGGGAGACCGTATTGGGTGATTGAACCCCCTCCACAATTAAGCACGTGTTGCTGGATGTCATCCAGGGCATCCAGGTAGATTTCGTCGTTGTAATCTGTTAGGTTTGCCATGTTCAAGTAATCGCTGGAAAAATAGTCCTTTATCTCTTCCCATATCTCGGACTGGTCCTAGAGGTCAGAAAAGACCAACATACTGGCATAGGTTTCTCTTAGTTGTCTCCTGTCGTTTGTGTGGTTAATGATCTCCATTATGGTGTCTTTCCAGGTGGCTTCGTCGGTTAACAACCCTAGGGCCTTCACAGCTTCGCGATTAGTTTCGTACATGACGCCGTCTACTGTTCTGAGGTCTTCGTACGACTTGGGACCCTTTTTATGGGTTAGCAGCAACCTGAGGTAAAAGAGCTCTACGGTTTTTGTGGTTACAGCACGTATGCGTCCGAGACTGTATGTATTTCCGTTACGTTCTTCCCATATAGTCTCCTGAAGATTATATACGTAGTGGAGCGGTAATTGGTGATAGTATAACGTTCTCGCAAACTCGTCCTTCTGGCAAAGCTTGAAAAAAGCAGTTAGCTGGGTATCGGCCTTGGCCTTTCTGGCAATTTGAGCCGCCGTCATACGCTCGTTGTAGAAGATGGCTTTCTCGCCCTCTAGGTGTAGATCCAGCATAAACACCGGAGGGTAGCACTTGTGGATGTCGAACTTGAAGATCTTCCACGCAGCCTCGTTAGAGTTGACATATCTGGCCTCTTGATAATTTTTAACCTCGTTGACGACTCGGTTGTCTTCTTCTCCCGTCGTCTTTGTGAACAACACCTTGTCCGACCCCTTGTTCACGTACTTTGTGACGTAGGCTATAGCCTTTATAGAATTGGAACATTCGACGTTGATGTGTGCATCGTATTTTATACAAAGATAAGGGTTGTAAGGGACAACCCAAGTATTGTCTACGGTAACGGGGCCGTCCTTCAGCTTCAATTTGAAGGAGTTACCTCCTTCTCCTATGGAACGTCTGACGTACTCGGGATAACCGCTGTTTCCAAAGAGCAGCTCATTTCTGCACGTCTTGGGGAATCCTTTGCCACACTGCCCGGGTTTCTTGCTCTTTACTTGGCAACACAGTTGTGACTCGTCATAACCCTTGCAGGGTCCGTGTATCATGCACCGAGTGACGGTGTCGTAGAGCCTCGGCTCCTTTTCCTTGTCGGGTATCTCGGCTCTTATGACTTGCTCTACAGTATCCGCGGTGACGCGAACAGCCATCCACAATAGTATGTGGGCGTGCGGCAAGCCGCGTTTCTGCCATTCTACACTATAGAGATAAGCTTTGACGGCCCCGAAGGCCTTTTTGTGTATCAGGTCGTCCATTAGGCTATCCAGCTTCAGCTTGAAGATCCTGCTCATAAGATCCGGCCTGTCGGCCCCTTGGGTCCCTGGTCCGCCAAATTTCTTCACCACCTCTAACACCTCCGGCCATCTAGGGTTCATAGTGAAGGTTATGAAGTAGTCGGGCGACCCGTAGGCCGTAACGTAGGCCAGGGCATCCTGTTGGCGCTCTTTCATGTATCTGGGCCCTCCAACAAACGACGGTGAGAGCACTATGCGTTGCCCGACACCACTTTTGTCGGCAGAGCTCAGCACGTCGGCCCTCTCCTTGCGCATGCCGGAGTGTTGGTGCTCAAAATAACACAACCGGCTAGACTCGATTTTTACGTAGTTATCGACCACAAACTGCTGGAACAACCGACGGCATTTTGTGATGTGGTTGAAGATCCCTTCTCTCTCCATGTAAAGGGCCGAGTAGTACATGAGCGCAGTCAGTCGTTTGGCGGAGCCATTCTTTTCCATATTCAAGCTGTAACCTTTGTCTCCGTTGGGGATCAACATGGGATACTGGAAGAGATCGTAGAAGTAGTTGGTAGAGCTAATCATCTTGATGGCATATTTCGAATCGGGCAGAGGCGACGCTATTCTGACCTTCAAAGTATCGGTATCTGGACCCAGGTTGACTATCGCCCCTACTTGGCAGGAAGCCGTCGGTAGATGGTAGACGCCCTTGTGTTCCCTGGTGGAGACGTTTTCTGCTGTCTTAAGAGTGATGGTAACGTCTGGCAAAGAGCTGTGCTGAGTAACGTAAGCCTGGACCAGCTTCGCTGACGTCTCCGCCTCTTTGAGGATTTCCCTCAGCGCAGCGTTGTTGTTAACCAAATACGTGTATAACAGCTCTATAATTCCCTCATTCCTTCGGTATTGTTCGTCCTCGCGTTTCCTACGCTTAGACGTCTCGGGACTCTCGCCGTCTTTATTTCTGTAGGTAAACCTGTTGCAGCGTAGTTTTAATTGCTGTTCCTTGTCGTGGTAGAAGTACAAATCCAGGAAATTTACTGCAGATTTCCAAAACGTTTTCCTTGACGTTGGATCTTTGAGACCCAAACGACTGCTGTCGTCTTCCGTAATCATCAAGTTAGGCTTCATGCCACCCAGACGGTGGTAAATTTTACCCTGGATTTTGTAGAAGATTGCAGACTCTCTTTTGTCCTCCAAGGTCCCCGAGGACGCAAAGGACGTAAAAGAGAAGATACTGTTAAACCCTACGATGTTATCAAGAAAGTGGATCGACAGTTTGGAGGAACCGTCGTAGAAGCCTTTGATGTTATCGCCCAGGGGTGACAACTCGTATATTGCCTTGGGTGTTTTTCCTCCGTTACATCATAACGTCTTTCGTTCTCTCTTGAAGAGTAACGCTTGGCAGTGCTTGCATCTATAGGCGCCCATCTCGCCTACCGAGTGCTGAGGCACCTTGGCTTCGCTGGTTTCAGAGATGTAACCGCAAAACGTGCTGAGCATTCGCTCTTTCATCTCTAGGAACACGGGTTTCTTACTGCGTTCTTCACGCGCTTCGCGCACACTGGCTATTCTTTCTAGGACTCCAGCACGAACTTCTTCGTCCTCGGACGGTTTGGGAATGATGGCACAGGAGAGAAAACCGCCAGCGGGAATCTTTGCACGCAATCTCATGAGCTTGATTTCATTCTTAATATCTCTAGACATCTTGACTTCTTTAGTTATTTCAGCTTTTGTCCGCTTGGGGCGCCTTTGTCTAACTTCACGGTTTTGAGCCTTGAGCTCTTTGAGGCTTTGCCTTTGCTCTGCTAGTGTGTCACCAGCAGGTGCGGCGGCGGAGACAATTTTCTCCGTTTCCATGTCTGCAGACGTGACAGGATGTTGCTCTTCTATTATGGTTTGAGGAGAGGGACTACTCTCAAACTCCTCGAGCTTCGCTCTGGCAGGTCCCGCAGTTTGTTCTTGCTCTTCTTCTCCTTCTTCGACAATCATGGGAACGCTTTCTTCTTCCTTTTTTGGCTCGGGGGCTCGTTTTCGAGCTGTTTTTATGGCGTAGGCTTTCGCCTTTTGAATGCGTTTTTGTGTCCCTAAACTCGTACAGAGATAGTGTTTCTGGTAGTCTGTGTGATCAGACCTACCTCCGTTTTTGGTGAAGTTCTTATAGCCAGCGAAGTAGTGTTTGATGAAACTTTCTACCCTTTCTTCGGAAATCTCTCCACTATAGGGCTCCAAGGAATCAAGCAAACCTTCGTCGTAGACGTAATTTTTCTGTTCTTTCAGGAGCTCGTTAAAGGCTATCGCCTTTCTCTGGAATAACTTTATCTCCTCTTTTACTTGAAACTTCTTTGTTTGGCTGTCGTCATAGAGGCTAGGAAACTTCTCCTTATGTTCACTTTTTAGAGCTTTAGTCTTCTCGTTGTTTAACTCCTTCTTGTCGAGCTTCTTCTTCTCCGTTACCCATTTCCAGAAATGGCGATACCTTTGGACTGCCAATTTTGAAGTAGCTCTGGCCATTCCTCTTCCCTCGAATCAACCGGAACGCCGTAGAAAGTCGGTTTTGTTGGTGGCATAATTTCAGATTTGTTTCAGGCATGTTCACAAAAAACCCTCACAGCCTATGATCGAGTACAGCGCTCCTTCGGGTGTAATCCTTTTTACCGTGAAACGGCGTAAGGGCCCATTAAATTTTTTTTAATATGATAGAAAATACGATGAATTTTAACAATTCATATGAACACTGAGCGAAACATTCTGAGAAAATCCTTAAAGACGTGTAGAGATCTTTTTTAAATATAGAAAAGACGATGAATTTTGAAAATTTTCATATTAACAGTGAGCGAAACATTCTGAGAAAACCTCGAGAAAAAAACTTTTAGAATATAGAAAAGACGATGAATTCTGAAAAGTGTTCATATCAACACTGAACGAAACATTCTGAGAAAACCCGTGCAGAGAAAAATGCTTTAAAGATAGAAAAGATGCTTTTTGACAATTGTGTTCATATTAAGACTGAGCGAAACATTCTGAGAAATCCCTTAAACACTTGTTGAGAAAATATGAAAAATATTCGTATAGAAAATACGATAAAATTTTGACAATTATGTTCATTTAACACTGAGCGAAACATTCTGACAATTGAGTTCATATTAACACTGAACGAAACATTGAGAAAATCCTTAAACATGTGGAGGATTTTTTTTTTTTTAAATATAAAAAGTACAATTGATTTAGGCAATTCTGTTCATATCAACACTGAGCGAAACATTCTGAGAATATCCTTAAACACATGTAAAGAATTCTTTTTTATAGAAAAGACAATGACTTTTTATTTTTTTTTCATATTAACACTGAGCGAAACATTCTGAGAAAACCTAGAGAAAAACTTTTTAAAGATATAGAAAAGACGATGAATTCTGAAAAGTGTTCATATTACAACTGAACGAAACATTCTGAGAAAACCGTTAAACACGGGCAGAGAAAAATGCTTTAAAGATATAGAAAAGATGATTTTTGACAATTGTGTTCATATCAACACTGAGCTAAACATTCTGAGAAAATATTTTTCAATCTCTTGATATCCTGTGACGAATATTATTGTTTCGAAAAAATATATGTGTTGGCGTAGTGTGTGTTGCTTATTTGGGGAATTATGTGTTTCCCCCTCTTTGTAAAGGTGTCGTATGATTTGTTGTTTATTGTTTCATTATTTATTGTAATTATGTGTACATTATATATAATTGTAATATTACTAGATATCGCAAATGCGATGCACGTCTTTCCCGCGCAAAACTGGAGCTTGGCGTTAGTTGAAGCCAGCCTTTGTGGTGTGCGCACGCATTTGTTGTCAGTGGTATAAAAAATATATATCATATTCTGTCTATTCGAACTTGGTTTCAATAGCCACCCAAAACATATATATAGAATATATTTTGATACAAATGACATGCTTACAAGTTTATTATTTTTTTAATTTTATAATTTAATATAAAGACAATAAGATATCCTACATTGGTAGTAGATACTATTACCTCCGATATCTAATAAACATAGCAAGTACCTTTGTTCATTGTATAAGAAGACACTTTAGTAAACATTTCAGAATCCTTGTGAGGCGACATGAAGCATAAATATTTGTAAACACTTCAGCCCCTATGCTAAACGTTCATTATATTAACAAACAAAATGTATAACAGTGGTGCAAAAAGAATGTTGCATTTCAGTAATGATTCTTCGTTTCTCTTAGTATTATTATCGACTGGAAAATTAGATAAATGGTGACCGACCGTTTTCGTCTGTTTGAGACATCTTTAAGGAATCTGTCAAATGTAAATTGGGAAATCTGGGCCTATGCGTTTTAGTTTCCTTTTTCTTATACTTAAAGGGGGCTTTGTTTCTATATATACGGTTGGGATTGAATCTTCCAAGTCCGGTACTATTTCATGCTTCAAGCCTGCATCTTACAGCAATGGAACTCCGAACAAGTTCCTCTGATCTCACCCTACCTACCTACATCGTTACTTCCCGTATGAACAATCGTAACCGTGTTCGTCTGTCCTCGCTCCCTGATGGACTGGATACAATCGGCGATCCCACGGCCCGGTTGACACACAAGCTTGCAACGTCGCTTTGTCTTCCGCTGCAAGATGTCGTCATAGCCTCGAACCATGGAGTCCCCCACCACCAAGAACTCCTGGTTTTCAGCCACTTCATCCTCCAGTAGAGCAAAACGATTGGCTAGAGCCAGTGGTTGCTCCACAGGGCACACGTCTACCGAACGCGGTCTCGACAACGGGACCTCACGGAGCGCCACTCGCTCACGGCAGTGACAGAAGGGGAAGAAGTGGAACGCTCTTTGGGTTGTGGGGAGGGTTCACTCTTCTCACGGAGCGCACTCCTGAGAAGACGAATTTCCTCCTCACACATCCTGAGACGGACCTCCAGTTTCACACAACCTTCACAAGCCATTTCGCTCCTTCTTTAGCAATACAAACGGCAAAGAAAAAAATAAGCGGTCTCTAATAAACTAAATACACGAAGCTTACTCTGCTTACCTTATACTATTTCTCCTACCTTTGGAGTACAGTAACAGAATACTGTTTTGAAACTAAATAGAACACTACACTTTACCTTATATCTGTAACTGTATAGCGCTATACGTATATAATTATAGAAACACAACACAATCACTTAACACTATTCGGAGATATAAATTTCACAGGTATTCGCTAGCTGGTGTCTGTGCAGAAAAGTGAGCTCTCTAGTTGAGGTCACAAGCGAACGAGCTCTCTTTTTCTTACACTTAAAGGGGCCTCTCTTGGTTTCTATATGTACGGTTGGGATTCAGTCTTCCAAGTCCGGTACTATTTTATGATTCAAGCCTGCATCTTACAGCAATGGCTACTCCGTCGTTGATTTCTTTATTCTTATTCCGCTGCTATACTGCACATCAACTGACTGTAGGTCGCATAGCGAAGTAGCACTTTCATGTGGTTCCTACATGTTTTAACATCGTTTCTGTTGAATGACCAGTATAACACATTGTGTTTACGTAATCTATATATATATATATATATATATATATATATATATATATATATATATATATATACATATATATATATATATATATATACATTTCTAGTGTATCCTTGATCTCTGTGTTTCTATCGCTTTCTATTGTTTGATATTATTATTGTGTAACTGTTTGCACATAATGATGGGCAATAGTGAAATAGATCTTTAATTGGACCTCATGCCCCTTGAGATTTCACCAAACAACAGTTAGGCGTTTAGAATACTAAGGTTAAACCTAGGAAATGCAGTCTTTGAAATCCACATTATAATTTGCAGCGGCGGCACCAGGAATTTTTAGTTGGGGAGGCTAAGGGGGGCTGAGCAAAATTTTGGGGTGGCTTATAGGTCCGGCATGGAGTCAAAGGGGCCGGCCTAGGGTCCTTGGTGGGGTCCAGGGGCACCGCCCTGATGGGAGATCTGCTAGGACTTTTTGTAGGGGGCTGAGGAGGGACTCAACATGTTGGCGAGGGGGGGGTCTCAGAAAATAAACTCAGATGATGATCATTCGCGAAGATCTGAACATGGGAGGCATACCATGCTGTTTTGATCCCGGTAAAAAAGTTGATTTTCTAACCTCACTTATCTATTGTTCGAGTGAGATATATCGAGTTTCCAAACCCACTGTTGGAGGTCTATTATTATCACTTCACCGAGCTGCTATTCCACTTAGGTTGCAAAAAATGACACGGTACTTTGGGCAGGATTGTAATCAAAACCCCCTCTACATGCTCTGCATGCTGTGACTAGGGTTTCTTGAGCTGGATTAAATGTCTATGAATGGGGTATTATTGTCTGTCAATCATCAAATTGTGTAATTGGGTAAGGAAGGAAATCAAGTGTATATTTTTACCGTGACCAATTCATCATGCAGTACATGCCATAGGAAATTCAGGGCCAATGTGGAAATTCAAAAGCTTCTTATATAGTATTGTGGGCCCTGGCATCTAATCACCCTTTTAACCCATGTAGCATATACGTCTGTGTAAATTGCTTCATGAAACATTACTTGAAGTAGGCTATATTTCTTCAATTGTCGAATAAACAAAAATTGAAATAAAACAAAAACAAAGGTTTTACGGTTTGTAAAACATTTATATGAATGAAAAGGAAATTCATATATAGCTGAACAAGCACTTTTGAAACATAAGCACTTCCCTAGAAACTATTTACACATTTCGATAACAAAAATGTAATCCTCTTGCCAAACTTAATTGCAAGTTGTTCCTTAAGAAAAATTTTAAAAATAGATAGAAATACATGTTTTCTTCATTCAGTGTCCTTCATATGAAAAAGCCAGTAAATCCTTGATGTTTTGACATTTCATGGATTTCAACCATAAACAGATAAAGTTAAAAAAAGAAGAGAAACTCGTGATGATATATCTCAGGAAATACATCGTTCCACCTACTCCTATGGTTGGCAGCAAATGCATCGATAATCATATCTCTGTCTAACATCTTTGCTCTTTGGGAATTGATGTTTAATACTCTAAGATTACTGGTGCGTTTGTCACCGCTACTGTTACACAAGTAGGTTTTCAGTTGCTTTAGGCACGAAAAGCTTCTTTCACATGATGCTGAGTTAACTGGAAGAGTAACATTAATACGCACTAGTTTATACAAATCTATGAATGCATCTCTGTACGGTTGGAGCATGATGGCAAGTTGCATAGGTGTGTCCACTTCCATTCCCTGCAGCATGCAGAATCGTTACTCCAGAAGATAAAAGAAACTTTAGCCAAATGTAAAATTGACCACAATACCTGTGTCGGTCAGTGGTATGATGGAGCGGCAGTTATGTCGGGTTGCACCAATGGGGTCCAAGAAAGATTCAGAGATGTTTCACAGGCTGTATACATCCACTGCCATGCTCATAGGCTAAACCTCGTTTTAGTTGACTGTGTAAACAATATAAGGTCAATCTCTGAGTTTTTCTTCATAATCCAGTCACTGTACAATTCTTTCTCCTCGTCGGTGGTGTATCAGGAATTTCTAAAATTCCAAAAGGAGCTGATCCCAGAAAGACCACATGTAGAACTCAAACGGTTATCGGACACCAGATGGGCATGCCAACACTCAGCCTGCCAAGCTGTTAAGAGGACCTTGCCTGCCATCGTTGTAACCCTAAAACATTTAATGGAAGGGGGAAATGTGGACAGGGCCAGTGGAGCAAGGTCACTCACTGCCCTTCTGGATCACCATTTTGTGATGAATCTGGTGTTCATGGAGAGTTTGCTGCAATTGACGAAAACCTTGTCAGATCAACTCCAGTCCCCCAATCTCCAGCTTGCCTCAGCAGTTGGTTTGGTTGAAGCAGTGATGTCTAATCTCACAGAGATGAGAAACGAAGAGAGCTGGGAGCAACAACGAAATCATGCTGAAGAATTGTGCCAGACTGTAGGGATTCGCAGACAACTTGCACGTCAGAGGCAAAGGGCAGCCCCACGATACTTGGATGAATTTGTCATAACATCCGGCATAGGACAAGATGATGATTCGAATGACTCCGATGTTACCAAAAGACGGATTTACTACTTCGTGATAGACAAGTTTCTCGGTGAGTTGAGAAGGTTTTCCGGCGGTGCATGCCAGGTACTTATTGGAGTATCTGCCCTCAACCCCAATCATCCAACCTTAAAAAAAAAAAAAACTATCAAGAATGGCTGCAAATTACTAGGTGAAGGACAAAAAATTTATCCGTAGAGCTGCACCAACTAAAAAGGTTGATTGCCAGAAAGCAGGAGCAGGGAATGGAAGTGGACACACCTATGCAACTTGCCATCATGCTCCAACCGTACAAAGATGCATTCATAGATTTGTATAAGTCAGTGCGTATTAGTGTTACTCTTCCAGTTAACTCAGCATTATGTGAAAGAAGCTTTTCGTGCCTAAAGCAACTGAACACCTACTTGTGTAACAGTAGCGATGACAAACGTACCAGTAATCTGGAGTATTAAACATCAATTCCCTAAGAGCAAAGATGTTAGACAGGGATATGATTATCGATGCATTTGCTGCCAACCATAGGAATAGGCGTATCATTTTAAAGTAGGTGGAACGATGTATTTCCTGAGATATATCATCGTGAGTTTCCCTTCTTTTTTTTAACTTTATCTGTTTATGGTTGAAATTCATGAAATGTCAAAACATCAAGGATTTACTGGCTTTTTCATATGAAGGACACTGAATGAAGAAAATATGTATTTCTATCTGTTTTTAAAACTATTCTTAAGGAACAACTTGCAATTAAGTTTCGCAAGAGGATTACATTTTTGTTATCGAAATATGTGAATAGTTTCTAGGGAAGTGCTTATGTTTCAAAAGTGTTTGTTCAGCTATATATGAATTTAATTTTAATTCATATAAATGTTTCACAAACCGTAAAACCTTTTTGTTTTTGTTTTATTTCAATTTTTGTTTATTCGACAATTGAAGAAATATAGCCTACTTCAAGTAATGTTTCATGAAGCATTTTACACAGACGTATATGCTACATGGGTTAAAAGGGTGATTAGATGCTAGGGCCCACAATACTATATATGAAGCTTTTGAATTTCCACATTGGCCCTGAATTTCCTATGGCATATACTGCATGATGAATTGGTCACGGTAAAAATATACACTTGATTTCCTTCCTTACCCAATTACACAATTTGATGATTGACAGACAATAATACCCCATTCATAGACATTTAATCCAGCTCAAGAAACCCTAGTCACAGCATGCAGAGCATGTAGAGGGGGTTTTGATTACAATCCTGCCCAAAGTACCGTGTCATTTTTTTGCAACCTAAGTGGAATAGCAGCTCGGTGAAGTGATAATAATAGACCTCCAATAGTGGGTTTGGAAACTCGATATATCTCACTCGAACAATAGATAAATGATGTTAGACAATAAACTTTTTTTTTTTTACCGGGATCAAAACAGCATGGTATGCCTCCCATGTTCGTGAATGATCATCATCATCTGAGTTTGTTTTCTGAGACCACCCCCTCGTCAACATGTCGAGTCCCTCCTCAGCCCCCAACAAAAAATCCTAGCAGATCTCCCATCAGGGCGGTGCCCCTGGACCCCACCAAGGACCCTAGGCCGGCCCCTTTGATCCTATGGCGGACCTTGGACTACGCCTTTCGGATTGCAGCTAACGCGGAAATTATAGTACTATAAGCCACCCCAAAAATTTGGTCAGCCCCCCTTAGCCTCCCCAACTAAAAATTCCTGGCGCCGCCGCTGAAGTGTGGTCTGTCAGGAACCAGAGCTCTGGGTGATCTGTATTCTGACCCGACGGTAGTGGGCCGTATACGGCGGGACTCGTACGTGTTCGAAAAAAGTTCGAAGCCACGGGTTAACTTTCACTTTAAGTAATTTCTCAAAGTTTCCCGATTTATCAAACCAAAATTACTTCATAGATTTAACAAATAAAAGGGGGGGGGGAGTTTAATCGTATCTTATTTAAAGTTACGACAGGCGTGGTTCGAATTTTCAGGGTAGGCTCCTGAATCGAAATAAAATAACACCCCGAGGGAAAGTTCCCAAACCGAGGTAAGCACTAATATTCCCAATAATAATTACCACCCAAGAGACAATGAACAACTCAATATCGCTGAAGGAATTCATCTTTTGGTACAGGATGCTTGGGTTGGTACATAAGTCATGACATCAGAACTAATGTCAACAGATGGTGCTTCATAATGCAACATAGCAAACGAAGAATGTTTATGCCAAAAAGTCCCTCAAATATTACTTTTTAAATAAGATATTTATTTTAACCATAATTCTCATAAAGAATATATAAAATTGCACAAGGAAAAATGCAAAATTGTACTTGGGCTTGGTGGTTACTCTAATAATCCCGAGGGAACAACTAAATATTTCCTCCCCAAGTGGCTGGTCATCCTAAAATGCGTCCAGTAGAGTCCAAAGACATCCAGTCTCTTAAAATAACTCATTATACATAAATAATTAATTTCAAAAGTGAGTACATATTGCAATTTTTTGGGGGGAGGGGGGAAGTTTCATGGATTTTGGGCCATTAACAGTAAAATTATTTGCATGTGAATTCTCATAATTTTAGCGTTCAGCACTTTCCAAGCAGCCATCTTCCTTCTCTTCCCACTCTACATCACCTCCTCACCTGCAGAAGTTCCTGAAAAGAACTGTTCTCAAATGATTTCCTGATTGACCACAAAAACAAAGAGATAAGACATAATCACAAAAGCAATTTTTCATTTTTATTTTTGTATATGATATACTTAATGGAAAGTTTCTGTGTTCTTAAACATAAGATATATTACACACACATGATATACTCTTTAAAATTGTTATCACAGTTTTTGTCACATATTACATCTCATTTTACACCTGTAAACAATCCGCCTCAGTTGTTGAGACATTCCTAAGTGCAGTTCCTGAATTGTTCTCACATCCTACCTCCTTTAGAATAACTGGAATATGACTTTGCTTACAAAAATCTAGACTTTTCAAAGAAGAACTTTTCAAGAGTATGTCTACCATTCGTCTAAGTTTAAAATCTCTTAGTTCATCGATCATTCAGCTTTGGTATATATGACGGAAAAATAATTTGATATTTAGATATCTGAAAAATAAAATATTAGAACTGAAGTTGTTTTTACTCAGACGAACTCAACTGTCGGCACTGGTGAAGCCTGTTGAAGACTACTTTGAAAACCCCTCTAACTAGACCTAAAGCAGGAACCAAACCATAATGAGTAGATTCTTAAATCTACAGAATTTAGAATAATTTCTTGGATTTTGGGCCACACATATTATATATGTATATATATATATATATATATATATATATATATATATATATATATATATATATATATATATATACATATATATTATATATATATATATATATGTTCCTCAGGGTTCCGTTCTTGGGCCACTTCTATTCATAGTATATATAAATGATATAGACCATGGACTAAAATCTACTGTTTCCAAATTTGCTGATGATACAAAACTGTGCGGAGTGGCAGATGATCACTCAAACCAATTAGATATTCAAGAAGATTTAGATAAATTACAGCAATGGTCTGAAAAGTGGCTAATGAAATTTAACACAAGTAAATGCAAGGTAATGCACATAGATAAAAATAACAGTAAGTACGATTACAAGTTATTTGGAAATTCGTTAACAAAAGTGGATAGTGAAAAAGATCTCGGCGTGATTATCAGTAACGACCTCAAATCATCCAAGCAGTGTATTTCAGCCTCTGAGAAAGCAAATAAGATTCTGGGACTGATTGCGCGATCTTTTGTTTTCAAAAGTCCATCACTCATTAACAAGCTATATAAATCGTTAGTTCGTCCACATTTGGAATATGCTGTTTCCGTATGGTCACCGAATCTCATTAAAGACATTGACAGATTGGAAAGAGTACAACGGCGAGCCACAAAACTGATTCCAAATATAAAAAATAAATCATACGAAAATCGACTAAAACATATGAACCTGTTTACCATAAAAAAGCGTAGACTCAGAGGTGACTTGATACAGGTCTTTAAAAAGAATTCTAAAGGGAATTGACAACATCAAAAGTGACCAAATTTTCACATTGAATGAGAATCAGACAAGAAACAATGGTCTTAAACTCTCCGGAAATAGATTCAATTTGGAAGTAGGTAGAAACAACTTTGCCAACCGTGTAGTTAATGAATGGAATAAACTTCCTGCACAGGTAGTGCAATGTAGTTCAGTTCGAAGCTTTAAGAATCATTTAGATAAATACCTAAGTAAGATGCTGTAATGATTATAATTTAGCTTATATTATTTGTTTTTGTTTTGTTATCATTTGTCTGTCTGATTTTTATTTATTATTAGTAATATGTCAATTTATTATTATTTACTATTTACCTGTTTGTTTATTATCTAACTATACCTATGCATTTATTTATGTATTTTATTTGTTATTTACATTATCATAGTTTTTATCTATTATTTTATTATTAATATGATTTTTTTCGCATCCGACCTAGATATGGATCAAAAGGTCTCCTGTCGGCATGCTCCGCCTTTGTAATCCTTTGTAATATATATATATATATATATATATATATATATATATATATATGTATATATATATATGTACATATATATTATGTATATATATATATGTAAATATATATCATATATATATATATATATATATATATATATATATATATATATATATATATATATCACAGGTGAGAAATATAGTAACACAATTGTAAATCACAACTAACACCACAGTCGGACCAAAGAAAAAGTTGCAATCGAAATATATAGTTCCGCTTACGCAACTTTTTCTTTCGTCCGACTGTGGTGTTAGTTGTGATATATATATAAGCTAAACAGTGTACATGTGTATAGTTAAAATAATCTTAAATAAATAAAACGTGTATATGATATCTACACAACCATGAGCAGTGAGCTTTAATCATGTGTTTTTCTCTTATGAACTGTCAAGGAATCAAAACAAAGTCAGGTTTCAGGATGGAATGGCCCAAAGTCCATGACAATTGCCAAAATATTATGCAGTATATATTCTCTTTGAAACTGATTATAACAATATAATTTTATGCGATATGATGACATTAGACACATATTAGGATGACCCCATGAATGTCAATTCTCCGCAAATGTAAAATAAAGATCTGATTGATTCATTTTCTTCATGAGGGAGCCACATAATCACCTGCAAATGATGAAATAAAATGTAAAAATATGGTAGAAGTATATCTTAGAATACTGATGTGATAATAATAGTAGTTAATGTCCATAGGAGAACCCAAGATAATAACAACCCAGGAGTTTATAAATTACCATGCAAGGATTGTGATCAAGTGTACTGGGGTCAAACCGGACGAAACCTCACCACCACGATTAAAGAGCACAAAAACTCGGTTAAATATGCATATGAGAACTCTGCAGTGTTTCTTCACTCATTCAACAAAGACCACCGCATAGACTGGGACAACCCAGATATAATTTTTAAATCAAACTGTAGCTTCAAGAGAAAAATAATAGAATCTTCTTTCATCAAAGATGTCTCGAATTTCAACATCTCAAAAGGTCATTGGATTCCGGACTGTATTACATCATTAGCAGTTAATAGAATATGTTCAAACATTATTGGTTCCAACAACGATCACCCTACCTAGGGTATATTCACCTGTGTCTTCCCATGTCCCCCTTCATGTACCTCATTACTATATATTCTTGTACTATATATTTGTAATCATTCTGCTGAAGAGGACCACAGAGAGTGGTCGAAATATACAGGAACAATCATCTCACTTTTTATCTTTTTCCACCGACATTGGGTTCTAAGTTTATATATATATATATATATATATATATATATATATATATATATATATATATATATATATATATATATATATATATTACTGTATATCATAATCATCGATATGCAGTGTCCTCCTTTTTGGCGACATAACACATCCCTGACGAAGTCCCACCTTTACCTCAAACCATTCACTCTCTCCATTTCTAATCCTAACACAAGCTTTACTACTCTCATAAAAACTCTTGACTGGTCTTAACAGCTTTCCTCCTATCCCATATATCTGCAGTACCTCCCACAGTGCCTTCCTGTCTACCAGACCAGGTGCCTTACCTGCTCTCATCATCTTAACAGCTGCTTTCACTTCATCCTTCCCTATTTCTCCTCCATTTTCCTCACTCATCACTCCCATTTTCTTAGCGCTTCCCACTGCAACTGCCTTTCCCCCCCTATCCTCCTTCACATTTAGCAACTCCCTAAAATACTATGCCCACATTCCTCTTACTGCCTTCTCTTCTGTTATCATCTCTCCATCTGCACCTTTTATCTTTTTTCTCTACTTGATTCGCCTCCTCTTTCTTTTTTAATATCTTTCCAAAATATCTTTTTATTGCTTTCAAAATTTTCTGTCATACTCTTACCCCATTTCACATCTGCTCTCCTCTTTGCTTCCTTTATCTTATGCTTAACTTCCCTTCTCTTTACTTTGTACCTCTCATACGATTCCCTCGTCCTAATTTGTAGCCATTCTATGAATGCCTGCTTCTTCTCTTCTACACCTTTCTTTGCCTCCTCATCCCACCACTCACTATCCTTCCTTCTATTTCCTCCTGCCCTCCTTGTTCCACACACCATGTTTGTGCACCTAATGACTCCCTCCTTGAACCATCCCCATTCCTCCTCCACTCCTAGTTCTACTCTATCCTTTACTCCCTCCCACTCCTCTTTCAGCTTCTTCTTTTACTCCTTCTCCTTTTTTTCTCATTTAAGCAGTTTACTCTAAATACCTCCCTACCTTCTACCCTTTTCCTCTTTTTCCACCTATTCTCCACTCTCAATTTACCTTCCACCAGAAAATGATCTGTTATTCCCCTACTCTCTCCACTGAGAACATGTACATCCTTATCTCTTCCTATCATACTCCTGGTCACCACTATATAGTCCATTAACGCTCTATCTGCCAACCTTCCACCCACCACCCTCTCCCATGTGTACTTATGCTTGACTTTCTTCCTAAACAATGTATTTGCTATCACCAACTCTCTTTCAAGACACATCTCCACCATCAACCCTCCACTACGATTTTTACCTGGAACTCCATACTTCCCAATCATTCCGTCTATTGGTTCATTTCCTACCCTAGCATTAAGGTCTCCCAATACAACTACATTGACATTTCTCCCTAATCCCTCTATGCACTCATTTATATATACCCAAAAAGCCTCCCTTTCCTCTACGCTCTTCTCACTACCAGGTCCACACGCACCTACAAAAACCCACATCTCCCTTCCCAGCTTCACCTTCATCAACATCAACCTTGATGAAACCTCCTTCCACTCCACTTCCCGCTTACTTATCTCCTCACTAGTATAGCCACCCCTTCTCTCCCTCGTCCCCTCTTCACTCCTGAGTACCTCCCAGCTACACTTTCAAACTCACAGTTGCTCTTTCCTTTCATTTTAGTTTCACTCAAAGCCAACACATCCATCTTTCTTCTCACAAACATACTGCCTATTTCTTCCCTTTTACTCTCATCCTCTCATCTGTACCACATCCACGCGCATTAAAAGACCCAAACCTTAGGGTACTGGTTGGAAAACTCCCAGATCCTCTTATGCCTTTTTTTTTTTTTTTTTTTAGGAATGTTCCCTTTTGGGGCTACAGGTAGTAGGACTCCTAATCCCATCCCCCGTCCCGTTATTTGTCGCCTTTAACGACTCAAGTGGAAAGACTTGGTGGAAGCAT
>NC_134788.1:40525041-40615041 GCF_046742065.1 Oratosquilla oratoria
ATGTCGCATGCACAAAAGACAACAAACTCGAAGACGACCAACGATTAATCTAAAATTCAAAATTGACTTTCTTTCAAATCTAAATTTGTTTCTCCTTCATTTCTACTTTCCTTTAAATTTCTTTTTCTCTTTTTTTAATCTACTTTTTTTTTATCTTTTATTTTTCTACCAGTCTCTGCCAATGACGTCACGACGCATGCGCAAAAGAACACAAACTCGAAGACGATTATAAAATTTAAAATTAATTCTTTCCACTTCTTTTCTTACTCCATTTCTCTCTTTGTTTGTTATTTTGTTATCTATTTTTTCTATTTTATTAATTATTTATTTATACTTTTTTATCTATCAATCGCTGCTCATGACGTCACGTCGCATGCGCAAAAGACAACAACAAGAAACCCGAAGATGACAAACGATTCAAAATTCAAAGTTAACTCATTCTTTCTCTCTCTATTTTTCTCTCTTTTCTTCATTACTTATTTTTTATCTTTTTTATTTCTTTTTATCTTTCTTTATCTTTCTTTTTTTATTTCTTTTTATCCATCGGTCACTGCCTATGACGTCATGACGCATGCGCAAAAGAGAACAAATCCAAAGAAGACGAACGACCAACCTAAAATTGAAAATTAATTATTTCTCCTTCTTTTCTTTCTCTTTTTCTCTCTTTTCTTAGTTATCTAATTTTTTATTATTTTCAATTAGTTGTTTGATATTTTGTTTATCTATCAATCGCTGCTCGTGACGTTACGTCGCATGCGCAAAAGACAACAAACCCGAAGACGACCAACGATTAACCTAAAATTCAAAATTGACCTTTTTCAAATCTAAATTTGTTTCCCCTTCCTTTCTACTTCTCTTTAAATTTCTTTTTCTCTTTTTTTTATTTATTTATTTTTTCTTTTCTTTTTATCTACCAGTCTCTGCCCGTGACGTCACGACGCATGCGCAAAAGACAACAAATCCGAAGACGACGATAAAATTCAAAATCAAATGTTTCTCCTTCTTTTCTTTCTCTCGTTATTTGTGATTTTGTGATTTATTTTTGTTATTTTATTATTTATGTAATTATTTATCTTTCTTATCTATCAATCGCTGCTCATGACGTCACGTCGCATGCGCAAAAGACAACAACAGACGACAAACGATTCAAAATTCAAAATTACCTCATTGTTTCTCTCTTTTCTTTATTATTTAATTTTATCTTTTTATATTTTCTATTTCTTTTTATTCTTTATCTATCAGTCACTGCCTATGACGTCATGACGCATACGCAAAAGAGAACGAATCCAAAGATGACCTAAAATTCAAAATTAATAATTTTTCCTTCTTTTCTTTCTCTTTCTCTCTTTTCTTGGTTATCTAAATTTTTAATATTTTCAATTAGTTGTTTGATATTTTTTTATCTATCAATCGCTGCTCGTGACGTCACGTCGCATGCGCAAAAGACAACAAACCCGAAGACGACCAACGATTAACCTAAAATTCAAAGTTGACTTTTTTTTTCAAATCTAAATTTGTTTCTCCTTCCTTTCTACTTTGCTTTAAATTTCTTTTTCTCTTTTTTTTTTTTTTTTATTTCTTTTCTTTTCTTTTTATCTACCAGCCTCTGCCTGTGATGTCACGACGCATGCGCAAAATACAACAAATCCGAAGACGACGATAAAATGTTTCTCCTTTTCTTTCTCTCGTTATTTGTGATTTTGTTATTTATTTTTGTTATTTTATAATTTATTAATATATTTATTTTTATCTATCAATCGCTGCTCATGACGTCACGTCGCATGCGCAAAAGACAACAACAACAAACCCGAAGACGACAAACGATTCAAAATTCAAATTTAATTCATTGTTTTTCTTTCTGTCTTTCTCTCTTTACTTCATTATTTATTTTTATCTTTTTATCTTTTTTATTTCTTTTTATTCTTTATCTATCAGTCACTGCCTATGACGTCACGACGCATGCGCAAAAGAGAACAAATCCAAAGATGACCAACGACCAACGTAAAATTCAAAATTAGTTATTTTTTCTTCTTTTATTTCTCTTTTTCTCTCTTTTCTTAGTTATCTAAATTTTTATTATTTTCAATTAGTTGTTTGATATTTTTTATCTATCAATCGCTGCTCGTGACGTCACGTCGCATGCGCAAAAGACAACAAACCCGAAGACGACCAACGATTAACCTAAAACTCAAAATTGACTTTTTTTCAAATCTCAATTTGTTTCTTCTTCCTTTCTATTTTTCTATAAATTTCTTTTCCTCTTTTTTTTGTTATTTTTTTTCTTTTCTTTTTATCTACCAGCCTCTGCCTGTGACGTCACGACGCATGCGCAAAAGACAACAAATCTGAAGACGACGATAAAATTCAAAATCAAATGTTTCTCCTTCTTTCTTTCTCTCGTTATTTGTGATTTTGTGATTTATTTTTGTTATTTTATTATTTATGTAATTATTTATCTTTTTATCTATCAATCGCTGCTCATGACGTCACGTCGCATGCTCAAAAGACAATAACAACAAATCCAAAGACGACAAATGATTCAAAATTCAAAATTAACTCCTTGTTTCTCTTTCTGTCTTTCTCTGTTTTCTTCATTATTTATTTTTATCTTTTTATCTTTTTTATTTCTTTTTATTCTTTATCTGTCAGTCACTGCCTATGACGTCACGACGCATGCACAAAAGAGAACAAATCCAAAGATGACCAACGACCAACCTAAAATTCAAAATTAATAATTTCTCCTTCTTTTCTTTCACTTTTTCTCTCTTTTCTTTGTTATCTAAATTTTTATTATTTTCAATTAGTTGTTTGATATTTTTTTATCTATCAATCGCTGCTCATGACGTCACGTTGCATGCGCAAAAGACAGCAAACCCGAAGACGACCAACGATTAACCTAAAATTCAAAATTGACTTTTTTTCAAATCTAAATTTGTTTCTCCTTCCTTTCTACTTTGCTTTAAAAAAAAATTCTCTGTTTTTTTTTTTTGTTATTTATTTTTTCTTTTCTTTTTATCTACCAGTCTCTGTCCGTGACGTCACGACGCATGCGCAAAAGACAACAAATCCGAAGACAACGATAAAATTCAAAATCAAATGTTTCTCCTTCTTTTCTTTCTCTCGTTATTTGTGATTTATTTTTGTTATTTTATAATTTATTAATATAATTTATTTATCTATCAATCGCTGCTCATGACGTCACGTCGCATGCACAAAAGACAACAACAAGAAACCCGAAGACGACAAACGATTCAAAATTCAAAATTACCTCATTGTTTCTCTTTCTATCTTTCTCTGTTTTCTTCATTATTTATTTTTATCTTTTTATCTTTTTTTATTTGTTTTTATTCTTTATCTATCAGTCACTACCTATGACGTCACGACGCATGCGCAAAAGAGAACAAATCCAAAGATGACCAACGACGAACCTAAAATTGAAAATTAATAATTTTTCCTTCTTTTCTTTCTCTTTTCCTCTCTTTTCTTAGTTGTCAATTTCTTTTATTATTTTCAATGAATTGTTTGATATATTTATCTATCAATCGCTGCTAGTGACGTCACGTCGCATGCGCAAAAGACAACAAACCCGAAGACGACCAACGATTAACCTAAAATTCAAAATTGACTTTTTTTTTTCAAATCTAGATTTGTTTCCCTTTCCTTTCTACTTTGCTTTAAATTTCTTTTTCTCTTTTTTTGTTATTTATTTTTTTATTTTCTTTTTATCTACCAGTCTCTGCCCATGACGTCACGACGCATACGCAACAGACAACAAATCCGAAGACGACGATAAAACTCAAAATCAATTCTTTCTCCTTCTTTTCTTTCTCTCGTGATTTGTGATTTTGTTATTTATTTTTGTTATTTTATAATTGATTAATATATTTATCTATCAATATATTTATATTTTATATATATATTTATCTATCAATCGCTGCTCATGACGTCACGTCGCATGCGCAAAAGACAACAACAAGAAACCCGAAGATGACAAACGATTCAAAATTCAAATTTAATTCATTGTTTCTCTTTCTGTCAATCTCTCTTTACTTCATTATTTATTTTTATCTTTTTATCTTTTTTATTTATTTTTTATTCTTTATCTATCAGTCACTGCCTATGACGTCATGACGCATGCGCAAAAGAGAACAAATCCAAAGATGACGAATGACCAACCTAAAATTCAAAATTAGTTCTTTTTTCTTCTTTTTTCTCTTTTTCTCTCTTTTCGTAGTTATCTAAATTTTTATTATTTTCAATTAGTTGTTTGATATTTTGTTTATCTATCAATCGCTGCTCATGACGTCACGTCGCATGCGGAAAAGACAACAAACCCGAAGACGACCAATGAACCTAAAATTCAAAATTGACTTTTTTTTCAAATCTAAATTTGTTTTTAAATTTAAATTTCTCTTTTAAACTTTTCTTTAAATTTTTTTTTTTTTTCTTTTCTTTTTATCTACCAGTCTCTGCCCGTGACGTCACGTCGCATGCGCAAAAGACAACAACAACAAACCTGAAGACGACAAACGATTCAAAATTCAAAATTACTTCATTGTTTCTCTTTCTGTCTTTCTCTCTTTTCTTTATTATTTATTTTTATCTTTTTATCTTTTTTATTTCTTTTTATTCTTTATCTATCAGTCACTGCCTATGACGTCACGACGCATGCGCAAAAGAGAACAAATCCAAAGATGACCAACGACCAACCTAAAATTCAAAATTAATAATTTTTCCTTCTTTTCTTTCTCTTTTTCTCTCTTTTCTTAGTTATCAAATTTTTTATTATTTTCAATTAGTTGTTTGATATTTTTTATCTATCAATCGCTGCTCGTGACGTCACGTCGCATGCGCAAAAGACAACAAACCCGAAGACGACCAACGATTAACCTAAAATTCAAAATTGACTTTTTTTTTCAAATCTAAATTTGTTTCTCCTTCCTTTCTACTTTTCTTTAAATTTCTTTTTCTCTTTTTTTTTTTGTTATTTAGTTTCTTTTCTTTTCTTTTTATCTACCAGTCTCTGCCCGTGACGTCACGACGCATGCGCAAAAGACAACAAATCCGAAGACGACGATAAAACTCAAAATCAAATGTTTCTCCTTCTTTTCTTTCTCTCGTTATTTGTGATTTTGTGATCTATTTTTGTTATTTTATAATTTATTAATATATTAATTTTTTTTATCTATCAATCGCTGCTCATGACGTCACGTCGCATGCGCAAAAGACAACAACAAGAAACCCGAAGACGACAAACGATTCAAAATTCAAATTTAATTCATTGTTTCCCTTTCTGTGTTTCTCTCTTTTCTTCATTATTTATTTTTATCTTTTTATCTTTTTTATTTGTTTTTATTCTTTATCTATCAGTCACTGCCTATGACGTCATGACGCATGCGCAAAAGAGAACAAATCCAAAGATGACCAACGACCAACCTAAAATTCAAAATTAGTTATTTTTTCTTCTTTTCTTTCTCTTTTTCTCTCTTTTCTTAGTTATCTAAATTTTTATTATTTTCAATTAGTTGTTTGATATTTTGTTTATCTATCAATCGCTGCTCGTGACGTCACGTCGCATGCGCAAAAGACAACAAACCCGAAGACGACCAACGATTAACCTAAAATTCAAAATTGACTTTTTTTTTTCAAATCTAAATTTGTTTCTCTTTAAATTTAAATTTCTCTTTTAAACTTTTCTTTAAATTTCTTTTTCTCTTTTTTTTTCTTTATTTTTTTTTTCTTCTCTTTTTATCTACCAGTCTCTGCCCGTGACGTCACGTCGCATGCGCAAAAGACAACAACAACAAACCTGAAGACGACAAACGATTCAAAATTCAAAATTACCTCATTGTTTCTCTTTCTGTTTTTCTCTCTTTTCTTTATTATTTATTTTTATCTTTCTATCTTTTTTATTTCTTTTTATTCTTTATCTATCAGTCACTGCCTATGACGTCACGACGCATGCACAAAAGAGAACAAATCCAAAGATGACCAACGACCAACCTAAAATTCAAAATTAATAATTTTCCTTCTTTTCTTTCTCTTTTTCTCTCTTTTCTTAGTTATCTAAATTTTTATTATTTTCAATTAGTTGTTTGATATTTTTTATCTATCAATCGCTGCTCGTGACGTCACGTCGCATGCGCAAAAGACAACAAACCCGAAGACGACCAACGATTAACCTAAAATTCAAAATGGACTTTTTTTCAAATCTAAATTTGTTTCTCCTTCCTTTCTACTTTTCTTTAAATTTCTTTTTCTCTTTTTTTGTGTTATTTATTTTCTTTTCTTTTCTTTTTATCTACCAGCCTCTGCCTGTGACGTCACGACGCATGCGCAAAAGACAACAAATCCGAAGACGACGATAAAATTCAAAATCAAATGTTTCTCCTTCTTTTCTTTCTCTCGTTATTTGTGATTTTGTGATTTATTTTTGTTATTTTGTTATTTATGTAATTACTTATCTTTTTTATCTATCAATCGCTGCTCATGACGTCACGTCGCATGCGCAAAAGACAATAACAACAAATCCAAAGACGACAAATGATTCAAAATTGAAAATTAACTCATTGTTTCTCTTTCTGTCTTTCTCTCTTTTCTTCATTATCTATTTTTATCTTTTTATCTTTTTTATTTCTTTTTATTCTTTATCCATCAGTCACTGCCTATGACGTCATGACGCATGCGCAAAAGAGAACAAATCCAAAGATGACCAACGACGAACCTAAAATTCAAAATTAATAATTTTTCCTTCTTTTCTTTCTCTTTTTCTCTCTTTTCTTAGTTATCTAGATTTTTATTATTTTCAATTAGTTGTTTGATATTTTTTATCTATCAGACTTTTTTTCAAATCTAAATTTGTTTCTCCTTCCTTTCTACTTTTCTTTAAATTTCTTTTTCTCTTTTTTTTTTGTTATTTATTTTATTTCTTTTCTTTTTATCTACCAGCGTCTGCCTGTGACGTCACGACGCATGCGCAAAAGACAACAAATCCAAAGACAACGATAAAATTCAAAATCAAATGTTTCTCCTTCTTTTCTTTCTCTCGTTATTTGTGATTTTGTGATTTATTTTTGTTATTTTATAATTTATTAAGATATTAATTTTTTTATCTATCAATCGCTGCTCATGACGTCACGTCGCATGCGCGAAAGACAACAACAAGAAACCCGAAGACGACAAACGATTCAAAATTCAAAATTAATTCATTGTTTCTCCTTCTGTATTTCTCTCTTTTCTTCATTATTCATTTTTTATCTTTTCATCTTTTTTTATTTATTTTTATTCTTTATCTATCAGTCACTGGCTATGACGTCATGACGCATGCACAAAAGAGAACAAATCCAAAGATGACCAACGACCAACCTAAAATTCAAAATTAATAATTTCTCCTTCTTTTCTTTCTCTTTTTCTCTCTTTTCTTAGTTATCTAAATTTTTATTATTTTCAATTAGTTGTTTGATATTTTTTATCTATCAATCGCTGCTCGTGACGTCACGTCGCATGCGCAAAAGACAACAAACCCGAAGACGACCAACGATTAACCTAAAATTCAAAATTGACTTTTTTTCGAATCTAAATTTGTTTCTCCTTTCTGTCTACTTTTTTTAAATTTCTTTTTCTCTTTGTTGTTATTTATTTTTTCTTTTCTTTTTATCTACCAGTCTCTGCCCGTGACGTCACGACGCATGCGCAAAAGACAACAAATCCGAAGACGACGATAAAATCCCAAATCAAATGTTTCTCCTTCTTTTCTTTCTCTCGTTATTTGTGATTTTGTGATTTATTTTTGTTATTTTATTATATATGTAATTATTTATGTTTTTATCTATCAATCGCTGCTCATGACGTCACGTCGCATGCGCAAAAGACAACAACAACAAACCTGAAGACGACAAACGATTCAAAATTCAAAATTACCTCATTGTTTCTCTTTCTGTCTTTCTCTCTTTTCTTTATTATTTATTTTTATCTTTTTATCTTTTTTATTTATTTTTATTCTTTATCTATCAGTCACTGCCTATGACGTCATGACGCATGCGCAAAAGAGAACAAATCCAAAGATGACCAACGACCAACCTAAAATTCAAAATTAATAATTTTTCCTTCTTTTCTTTCTCTTTTTCTCTCTTTTCTTAGTTATCTAATTTTTTATTATTTTCAATTAGTTGTTTAATATCTTTTTTATCTATCAATCGCTGCTCATGACGTCACGTCGCATGCGCAAAAGACAAGAAACCCGAAGACGACCAACGATTAACCTAAAATTCAAAATTTGCCTAAAATTCTAAATTTGTTTTCTCCTTTTCTTTAAATTTATAGGAAAGATGGGAAAGCTCCCGGAGAGCCGCATCGTCCACATACATTTTAGTGTGTGGCTCTCTCACTAGGTAGCTTTTACGTCAATCACCAGTTTTAACTGCATCTTCTGATTGTTTACAATCAAACGGGACATTCAATCATGAGTGGGCGGAACTATCACCCATGTGTGGTGTGCAGAAAGAAGAAAAATGACTTTCCCCATCTGATTTTTCACGTTTTTCCTAAAGATAAAGAAAGGTAAGAGATTCAACATACACAGTACATGGAAACTTTAACAGAAAATGGAGAACATAGAACACCTTTATCTTTATGTCAGCGCAGTGTGCCGTTACGAGAGGTAACGGGGCTTTTTTTTATACGTCCGTGTATCCCCATGTTTACATATATTTTGTCGTAAGGCTCGTTTCCCCTCGGAAGAGGTTTTCAATTTTGTTTTTTGTAATGCTTTAATTTAAGTATGTTGCGAGCAGAAGCTTCGTCTGCTTAAAAATACTACCGTTGTAAGTTGTCTGCAAGCTGTGCTGCAAGATAACATCTCATTATTTGTGCAACGTGCACTTAAAGAATTAGACTTAAGAAGGTGTGTAAGAACCGGTTGCTGTGGTGTGATGTCACGTCACCTGTAGGCGCCAGTCTTGGTCCGATCTAGAAAGATGTACACACCCCACGCCTAGCCAACTATGTAAGTCTTAAACTCTTTGTATTTGAGGTTTAGAGTATTCTAGTGCATCCTTTGTAATACCTTTATATTGTGTAGCTTTTAGCCTTTAGTAATTATAGTACTTTTTACAGTTTTCATCAATTCCAACGTATTATCGAACGATGGATCAGATCTGCATTAAATACGCATCAAATATCCCCGTGATTCTATAACCTTCAGTCCCAAGTCTGTCTACGTCACGGACGCTATGATGCTGATTGTCTATTTGATCTGCGGAGTCCCAGTTGGCTCCGCCACAATGAAAAATAGTTCGATAGAAACGAACAGATGAAGAAAGCATAGGAATGAGGTTTCGGCCAGACCACGCCCTGCACGCCGTTGCCACGTCTAGATTCCCCTCGTCGTCACCACATGAACTTGATGTGCCGCCTTCCTGGCATAAGTTGCGTGTGTATACTTAAGTGTAGTGACGCAGGTTAAGTGTAGTGGCGCAAGTTAAGTGTAGAAAGTGTAGTGATCTTGTGTCGTCTTAGTAATCGTATCGGCGCGCGAGTGTGATGTGGCAACAATGTATGGTTGCGGAGTTCTAATGTTTACATAACAAACCTCGTCGCAGTTAAGCATGTGTTTTTCCTTTGAAGGCAAGTTACCTTGTCTAAAATCCTGTCATATGTTAATATAAGCATGCGAATAATGTGCATTTTTAGATTGAACCAAATGTAGGGTTTAATCTGTTGTTGTCTACCTCAATAGTCGTATAGTTTAGGAGTGTGGTAACGTACTCCGTGGTTTTCGATTAAGTTCGAGTTTTCCTTGTCTTCTTTATCATATTACTGTCTTGTCTCTCACTGTTTCTCTCGCTTGGCAATATGTCTTCCAACCACAGTATAGATGAAGGACCCGTCTCCGGTAGGGTCAGAGTCCTCACGGCTGAAGGGCAAGAGGCTTTTCAGAGAGCGTCTGATCAGCATGAAGAGAGGGTAAAGGCGAGTAGAGAAGGAGTACAAGCCTTACTGGAAGAACCGAATCATAGTCCTTGGTTGTATAAGGCCCACGCTGTGTACCAGGATACTGTAAAAAGGTATCTGGAATTCTTAATGCGTGAACGTACTTCAGAAAGTCTGGCTCGTGCTGAATCAGTGAAGCACGAAGACAGGGATTTTCAGGCATCTTTTCGTCAGGTAATCAGTAATTATGCTTCCTCTTCCTCAGTTGAAGTCACGGAAGAGGAACACCACACTGAACCGTTTTCACAAGATGACCCGAAGTCCAGTCAAGTTCCTTTATCCTTCGCCGACCACTCTGAGTTTTGTGTACCCCCTTCCACGAAGGGCAGTTCAAGAAGGTCGGTTAGGTCAGGTCGTTCCAGTAGCACCAGTGTTAGTGTTGCAAGGAAGCAACGAGCCAAGGTGGAGACCGCTCGTATCAGAGTCAAGTTTGCCGAACAGGAGGGTCAGCTTATGAAAGAGAAGGCTGACAAAGAAGCTCAAAGGTCAAGAGAAGAGGCTGAATTGCAGGCCAAGTTCAAAGTTATGACACAGCAAAAGGAGTTGGAAGAAGCCGAAGCCGAACTTAGGCATTTAGGAGCCGACGATGATTGGGAAACGTACAGTGACCGGGACCAATTAAAAGATACAATTGCTACCCGCACCCAACTATATGTGGAACAACAGGGTGGTATAGTTGATGTTTCCGCTAGTCAGAAGGATCCGGTAGGCTTGAACCCTGAAAGCCCTGTTTTCAAGCCCTGTTCTGATTTCAGAGTTAACTCACAGCCTGCTAACAATGTTCCATTCAGTTTTGAACCTCGCACCGAGAAAGTAATGGTGAGGTCTGTGCAACCTGCGCAGCAACCTGTTGCTAACCATAGCTTTTCTTTGTCACAACCTGTAGTAAAACCTCCTCGGAGTACTTCTCCTAGATTGGGGACAACCTCCAATTCTGCTGATTTGAGCAAGTTCTTCTTGTGGAAGGAGTTACTTCTTAGCAGGCTGTCTACGTTTGATGATACTGCGGAAGACTATGCTGTTTGGAAGGAGAGTTTCAAGGAAGTCGTGCAAGAGTTAAGCATCTCACGTAAGGAGGAAATGGACCTGTTAGTTAAGTACCTAGGTCCTGAGTCTAAAGGATGGGCCCGTACAACCAGAAACTCAAATGCCAAGAATCCAAACATGGCGTGCAGTAGAATTTGGGAGCGCTTGGATGACAGGTTTGCCGCCCCTTTAATCGTTGAGACTTCGATTAAAAAGAAGCTCACCAACTTTTCTAGGATATCACCTAGAGATACCTTAAAGTTATACGACCTGTGTGACATCCTGTACCAGATAGAAGCCTTGAAGGCTAACCCTGTATACAGTACACTCTTTGCCTATTATGACGCCTCTTCAGGTATCAATCCCATTGTCGCAAAACTTCCACCCTGTATACAAAAAATGTGGACTGGCAGAGCCATGAACTACAGGACCTCTCACGGTGTGCCGTACCCACCCTTCTCCTTCTTCATTGAGTTTGTGAAGGAGATGGCAAGGGTCGAGAATGATCCATGTTTCTCTTATCAAAACTTTGGTGCCGACGGTTTTGTGAAACCAGAGAAGCCACCTCCCTCTAAGCTTCCTCAAGTACGTGTGAAGAAGACTGACACCACGTTGTCCGGGGGCAGTAAGTCGACCACGGGCGCTGACAGGTCTGTTAGCGCTGCTAGTTCTAATGAGCAAAGAAAGGCAGAAAAGGTTTTTTTTTTTATCTTCCACGATGCCTACGTGCATCATTTGGATTTCTGCAGGGTTTTTCGTACCATGTCTGTGAGCGAGAGGAAGGATTTCCTAAGTGATAAAGGTATGTGTAATAGATGTTGTAAAGGTAACCATCCTTCTTCCAGCTGCAAAGAGAAATTATTCTGTAAGCTCTGTAGGGCCCATACTCATGTGACTGCCCTACACTACGATGAACCCAGGTCGAAGAGAAGTTCTACTCAAGCGGTTACACAGCATGGAAGGGAGGTTGCTCAAGATAAGACACCTCGCTCCCCTGTAGCCAACCAAGTGCCACTTCCTAATGTTCTTACCCCCGTAGTAAAGACTCATGGAGGGGAGGACGCTGCAGTCAATTCCAAATGTACCTTGATATGCAGTAACCCCACCTCCATGAGTAAGTCCTGCGCCAAGACCTTCTTGGTAAAAGTCTATCCTGAAAGTAAGCCAGAGCTCGGAGTGTGGTGTTATGCCATCCTAGACGATCAGTGCAATTGCTCTTTAGCAAGGTCTGAGTTTTTCGATTTGTTTGACAAGCAGAGCAAACGGGTTTCATATCGTCTAGCTACCTGTGCAGGTGTAAACGGGCGCTTCTGGGCGCACCACCAAAAATTACACCATCATGTCGTGGCATAACTCACATGAGGTACATGTCCCTCTGCTAGTGGAATGTGACAGCTTTCCGAATGTGAGAGAAGAGATACCCACTCCTGCCATAGCTCGCGGCTATCCCCATCTGTCCGACCTGGCTGAATGTATTCCACCTCTAGTCCCCGAGGCTGAGATTCTTCTCATCATTGGTCGAGATGTACCTTCAGCCCATTACATTTTTGACCAGAGAATCGGACCTGTCAATGCCCCTCTAGCTCAACAGACCAGTCTGGGATGGGCAATCATTGGGGAAGTGTGTCTCCATGGCACTTGTATGCCTTCTGTCATTAGCAGTTTCAAAACATCCTTTGTACATGATAGACGTCCCTCTATAGTCGCACCATGTGGTAACCAGATTCACGTCTCTGAAGTAAAGGATGATTTGTTCAAAGTAACCAAAGATGATGACAAGACTGCCCTGTCGATTGAAGACAGGAAGTTCTTAGATGTCATGAACTCAGAGTTCCGCAAGGATCAAAGTGGCCATTGGGTCGCGCCACTGCCTTTCCATCCTAATGTTGTAGCCATCAGTAATAATAGAGATTTTGTGTGGCACCGCACACTGTCTCTCCATCGTAGCCTCAGCACAAAGCCTGAAAAACGTCAGCATATGATGGCCTTCATGCAAAAGATGTTAGATCGTGGGCATGCTGAGGTTGCACCACCATTGAAGTCTGATCAGAAGTGATGGTATCTTCCCTTGTTTGGGGTATACCACCCTAAGAAACCTGACAAGATCAGAGTTGTGTTCGACTCTTCTGCCAAATCCAGAGAGTTCTCCCTAAATGATATGCTGATGTCAGGTCCTGATATGACAAACAGTATTCTCGGGATTCTTCTACGTTTCCGTCAGGAAGCTGTAGCAGTGGCAGCTGATGTAGAGCAGATGTTCTACAATTTCAAAGTGAAGACTGAGCAAAGAGATTACCTCAGATTCTTCTGGTACAAGGATAATGACCCTGATAAAAGGTTGATTGAGTATAGGATGACTGTTCACGTCTTTGGAAACACTCCATCTCCCGCCATTGCCACCTATGGCTTGCGTAAGTCTGTAGAAAATGCCTCTCCTGAAGTTCGCTATTTCATAGAGAACAATTTCTACGTGGATGATGGGTTAGCATCTCTGCCAGATGCAGAGACTGCTTACAAGTTAATCCAAGACTCTAAGTCAGCACTCCAAGAAGGAGGACGCTTACGCTTGCACAGGATCACTTCCAACAGTAAGGAAGTGCTGGAAAAGTTTGCCACCAGTGAGCTGGCTGATAACCTTCAGGAGCTGAACCTAACTTCTGACTCTATGCCTATGCAGTCTAGCCTAGGCCTCTTATGGGATGTCCAAAAAGATGTTTTCTTATACAGATTCATGGATTCAGACAAGCCTTCGACGAAAAGAGGAATACTGTCTGTTGTAAACAGTCTGTTTGACCCCATGGGGTTCTTAGCTCCAGTAATAATAGTGGGAAAACTACTCCTGAGAGAGATAACCAATCTAAGGTGTGGTTGGGATGAACCCATACCAGTTAAGATCCACACCAAATGGTCCAGATGGCTAACGTCCTGTAACAGAGTAGACCACATTAGGTCGTCCACCGAACCTACCCAATGGCATTATGTACCTACGGATTGTAAACCAGCAGACCTGGCTACCCGTGGTCTCGAACTAACCGACCTAAATCAGAGTGAATGGTTGTCAGGTCCCTCATACTTATTTGAGGATGTTGTATCCACCCGTGGAAGTTTTCCTCTTGTAAGCCCTGAGACAGATAAAGAAGTGAAAGTATCAGACTACACAATTGAGTCTGAACCTCTTGTTAGTGTAAACAAGAGCAATGTAGAACCTGCAATTGTGTCATTAGCCCAGAGGTTCTCTAAGTTCTCCTGTTGGAGGAGACTTGTAAGAGCGGTAGCTCTCCTTAAGCATATAGCCCGTTCCTTCAAACAAGGTAACGAGCGTTATATATATATATATATATATATATATATATATATATATATATATATATATATATATATAAAGATATATCTTTGTATAATCATTCATCGAAACTCGAGGCAATGATTATCAAAATCGGTTATGGGAACCACCCTGATAGTTCTAACAGAGGCGCATCAAAAACACCTACTATAGTCAACGCAAGGAGAAATGACCGATAAGGCGTGGCTAGGAGATTTCCCGGTGTTGCCACATATGGGCATCCATGGCGAGAACGTGCGTGTGGATGCAATGTTTTCTGAATGCAGTGTGAGGGGGGCGGGGCCAGAGATTAGATGTAGTGGCAACGTCGCTCTCGCATGCACATATGCCATATCTCCACTTAAAGAAACGAAACCTATGTATAGAAAACATTGCTTTGATTTTTATCTCAGTGGTGGTGTGTGACAAAAAATTATAATATAATCGTATGAGGCAACATTATAAAATTATAAAATAGAATTATATAATAAAATGAAATTATAAAATAATTATATGTGGCACCACAGGGGAACTCCCAGTGCTCCGCCCTAACGGCCAGATCTCAGTGCATAGGGTATAGTACATCTTTGTAACCCCCCTTGTTTAATCAAATGGTATTGACGTACGATGAATAAACTCTTCCAGGTTCGCCGACAAATTTCGGTTCCTGACGTTCTATATCTTAGAGGAAGGTGTGCGGTGCCTACGTGAACACCTGTCAGCTTGAAATTTGTTATAATTTCGAAACCACACGATACAAGTTTGGTCTTTGCATCTTAACGATAGCGTTTAACTGTCGAAGTTACTTTGCACAGTATATTGTCTCATTGTTGTTGTTGTCTCTGGGGTGGCACGATTCTCATTCCATACGTTTGACGCGTTCCTATGTCGCGATTATCATCTTAAAACTATATCTATTCTTGATTATATATTTTTTTCATTGTGTGCTTCCTCATAAGACAACCCCTAACCAAGATCCACAGTGGTAAGCAATTTTCTAAGGTTGCATGACAGACATGGAATTTAAAACTAGGAAATATGAGAGTAACACTGGAATAATGTAAACTGATAATCACTTTGGACTCAATTTTTCTTTTCTGCTTGAACTAAGAATTTATCAACGACATCGGTCATTTATGCCTGTACAAAATCAATTTTTCAGTTTGAGTAGAATATTACTTTTCTGCACTAGCACTGAGTAGCCTGGTATTTTGAGTTTACAATTACAAACCCTGATTTGATCCATTTTTTTGACCAGAGGATTTATTTTGTTTTGATTAAAAAATACAATAGAGATCATATAATATGAAAGTTGTATGTAGATATTAGTATTAATTAGTAGGAACAAAATTCCCTTAAATGTAACATCAAAACATAAAGTACGAAATCATGCATAAAAATGTGCACCTCACATTGTTTTCTTGGGCATTATGTTGGAAATATAAATATTCCATTATTCTATCCAAATAATCACCAAATAATATTCTAAAGAGCTAAAGTAAGTTGGTTGCATTGATGTCAAATCCAGGTTATGTTTTTTGATAAGGTTAGGTTATTGAAAAAAGTGTTAGGTGTGAATTATTTTTGTTATTGTTGTACAACAGAATGGTTAGGGACAGCTAACCTAATCATACTTTATGAAACTGCTGAATTGGGTGATATTTCCCCATCCACTAGAGTTGTCAAATATACTATGGGGACTGATATTGAGAAAATGAAGAAATTATGAACAAAAACTACTTGGCATTATTATAGTAAAAGGTGCTAATATCAACTTACAATTAGCCTTCATTGTGTTATTCCAAAATTAGTTTGTCTTAGTTTTTAAGCAAACATTTATAATTCATATACTGCTCAAACACACAATCTCCAATTCTGAAACAATATTCTTGTTTTATTTGATTTGTTCTTGTTTGAAACCATTTCTAATAGCTTTATTGACTCATACTATTTCTAACCCAAGAAATGAATTGTCATATTTGGTATTTTTATGAATATATAGATTGGAAAGTGGGGGAGTTGAAGGGTGCATGTTAGAATGGATGAAGGATAACATGATCAGAGAAAGGTGACTAGTGGAGTACCATAGGGCTTGGTACTGGCACTAGTGATGTTATTGTATGTCTGTGATATGATGAATGTATTATGTGCCTCACTTCATTGTTATTGACAGTGTGGTTGGGGTCAAAGTGACCATATGGAAGGGGTGGCTGAATGAGTATTAAGGATGTGGGTGTCTACTTTGTCACAGTCTCCTCCCCATGTAAAGGGAAAAGGGCCTTTGTTATATTTACCTAGTTGTATCTTATGGGAAGGGGAGCTACACTTGTGGTGTCCTGCCTTTGTATCTCACAGTGTCTAGTTTGCTCTTAAATTTGTGTATGAATTTTGCACACACTATTGTTTCATCCATTTTGTTCCAAGTGTCCACCACTCTATGTGGAAAACTGTTCTTCTTCAGATCTTTTCTATAACTATCCTTTTTGAGTTTCTTTCCATGTTCTCTTGTGTTTCTCTTGTCCCAATATAGTAAGTCCTCTCTATCAAGTATTTCTATGCCTTTCATGATTCTATAGATGGTCAGTAAGTCACCTATCTTCTTTGTTCCAAAGTCAGTAACCTCAATTAAACTGGTCTCTCTTCATATGACAAGTTTGAAAGTGCTGGGGCCATTTTCCTGGTTGCTCTCTGTATTCTTTCAATTTTCTTTATATTCTTTTTGGTATTGGGTGACCATAATGTCACAGCATACTCCAGTCTAGGCCATATTAATGTGACTAATATTTTTTTTAATAATTTCTTTGTCCAAATAGGTAAATGCCACTTTTATTGATCTTAGCAAGTTATAGGAGTCTCCAATGATTTTGTTTATTTGTTTATCAGAGGACAGGTCATTTGAGATAATTACTCCCACGTCTTTTTCAGATCCCACTCTCTTTACCTCCTTAGTTCCAATTTTATATTGTCCTGATATTCTTTTTTTTTTTTTTTTTTTTTACTTTTTCTGAACTCCATTATGCTACATTTCTGAATGGTGAAGTCCAGTTTCCACTTCTGACACCATTTCCAAACCTTGTTCAGGTCTCTCTGTAGTGATATGCAGTCCATTTTGGTTTTCACTTTCCTCAACAATTTAGCATTGTCTATATACTGTAGAAGCTCATGTAACATTCCACATCATCATCCATGTCATTCACGTAAATAGCAAACAGTATTGGAACCAATACTGATCCTTGTGGGACTCCACTAATCACCTCCTTCCAACCTGGATACTTTTCCCTGAGTACTACTTTCATTTTTCTACCATGCAGGAAATCCTCCATTCAGTTTAGTAGGTTACCTTGTATCCCTCGTATGTTTTCCAATTTTTTAAATAATTTTTTGTGTGGTACTTTGTTGAAGGCTTTTTGTAAGTGTAGGAAAGCACAATCAGCCCATCTATCCCTTTCTTGTATTATATCTATTAGTCTTGAGTAAAAACAGATTAAATTTGAGGTACATGATCTTCCCTGTCTGAATCCAAAATATTCTTGAGTTTATAATATTGTTTTTTTCCAGGTGTTTTACCCATCTATTCTTGATAATTTTCTCACACATTTTGGCTACAGTTTCTTTCTTCCTCTCTGCACACTTTTACATATTCATTTCTATAGTTCATGTATATTTGCCATTTCCCAGATTTTTATATTTTCTCCATCTTTTCCAAACTTTGTCTCTTCTTTCACCTCTGCATCATCTATTGAACCAGCATTTAACATACACCCTCTCTTGTTTCTGTCTTGGTACGCACCTATTCACTCCATATTAGATTTCCATCAAGATTGCCCATTTCTCTTCCACTTTTATCTCTTCAATGTACCAATGTGTATGCATGGATCAGTGTATTGGTACAGTATCCAGTTTTATCCTCTAAGCTAAATGAAATTTCCTGGCATTAGCCATGAATTATAATTGGTGGTGTTATGCCATAGTGGGATAAGAGAAACTAAATTTGTTTCACCTTGATATATTTTGTCAGGTCCAGTTGATTTATGTAATTTACATCTTGTTTTGAATATGTAATTTTGAGTTATATTTATTTGAATAAGAATGTGCAGGCCACCTGCAAAAAAATTAGTTCAGCATCAAGGAAATAGTGTTACGTGCTTACTGGTAAATGCTGATAAGAAATATACTCTCAAAAGAGGTGACAGCAAAGGATTTCTAAACATAACACCTTAGAATCACATTGTGTACTATAGTGACTGGGCAAGCCATAGGAACTATGGTGGTCAAGGTCTGTGAACTTGGGTATATATATTTAAAAATGTATCACTTATATAGATAAATACATGATTTTAAAGAACTCTTTGTTACACTGTGGAACACAGTTATTGATATGATCATCATCCTATTATCACTGGTCTCTTGAGGAGCCCCATTGTTCCTGGGAAACTTGCAGCTGCCACCAGATTGGCCCATAAGCAACTCAAGGAAGAAATATTGTATTGTCTGAGTATAACCAATGTGGGGGAATGTAAGGTGTTCAATGTCCTCTGTGTGGTGGTTGCATCTGGGACAATTACTTTTTGTAGCGAGGCCTATTTGACACTGGCACTGTCCCAGTGGTGGATGGTGACCTGAATGCAAGTGTGTTAGTGTGGTTCTTGCTTCTGTTGGGAGGGATTTTTATGTATGTGGATGATTGTGTATTTACCTAGTTGTATTTTGCGGGAAGGGGAGCTATGCTCGTGGTGTCCTGCCATCGTATCTCGCAGTGTCTAGTTTGCTTTTAAACTCATGAATGGTTTTTGCGCATATTATTTCATTATCCAGTTTGTTCCAAGTGTCCAAAACTCTATGTGGAAAACTGTTTTTCTTCAGTTCTCTTCTTTAGCTATGTTTTTTTATTTTCTTTCCATGTCCTCTTGTGTTTCTCTTGTCCCAGTAAAGTAAGTCCTCTCTATCGAGTATCTCTGTGCCTTTCATGTGTGTGTGTATATGTGTGTTGGAATATGGAATTTGGTGGTTTGTCTTCAAGAGCTTGTTTTGTGATTTGAATGTTTATGTATTTATGTGTGTATGTATTGTGTGGTACAGGTGGTAGAAATGTAAATGATTTTGCTAGAATTGTAATTACTTTGTCAAGATTGTAGAACAAGTCAAGAAAACTATATTGCAATTCCCTGTAGTGTGGGAGTCAATTGAGAACAAATGGTGTAGATGACATAAAGTTTGCTGTAAATATAATAAAGTAATAATTGTAGACTTGAGTTTCACAGAGTGGAAAGCTGCAACTTGTGAATGCTAGGAATGAAAACCAAAGGGATGGTTTTATTCTCATATTAGGGCATCATTATGTTGTATTTGTGGAGGAAGGTTAGTAATTTGGTGTTTTTATGATATCACTGATTATATGCAAGGTGAAGAGGTCTGGTTGTTTTGTAAATAACACTGTGTTATGGGTCTGGAAAGACAATTAGTCTAGAAATGAATGAAAAATGTAAATATGTGATCTTTGTCAAATATTACGATCATGATTATAAAATAATAATTTGTTTTTATTTCTTTGGCAGCTTTGATTGGAACAGGTGCAAATAAGCTGCACATGGTGGCTGATAATACAATCTTTCTCATGATGGCCCACTCAGGAGAGAAACCTTTTCATTGTGAGCTGTGTGACACTTCTTTCTCAGAAGAAGACAGCCTAAATAAGCACATGAAGACCCACAGTAGACCAAAAACTTTACAGTGTAAACTGTGTGATGCTGCTTTCCCAAGAAGAGCTGATCTCAAGAAGCATAAGAGGGTCCATACAGGAGAAAGACCTTTCCAATGTGAGGTTTGTGACACTTCTTTCTCTGAAAAGGGTTGTCTCAATCGACATATGAGAATTCACACAGGAGAGAAGCCTTTCCATTGTGAACTGTGTGGTGCAGCATTCTCACGAAAAGGTCATCTGAGTCGACATGAAAGGATCCACACTGGAGAGAAGCCTTACCAGTGTGTGCTCTGTGGTGCTGCTTTCTCAGAAAAAGGGACTCTCAATCAACACATGAACTTTCACACCGGAGAGAAGCCTTTCCAATGTGGACTGTGTGATGCTGCTTTCTCAGATAGAAGTTCCTTCAGTCGACATGTCAGGAGTCACACTGGAGAGAAGCCTTTCCAATGTGAGATGTGTAATGCAGCCTTCTTACAGAAAGGCGATCTCAATCAACACAGAAGGATCCACACTGGAGAGAAGCCTTTCCAATGTGGCCTGTGTGATTCTGCTTTCTCACGAAAAAGTATTCTCACTCAGCATATGAAGACCCACACAGGAGAGAAGCCTTTCCAGTGTGAGCTCTGTGTTGAAGCTATCTCGCAAAAAGATCATCTCAGTGATCATATGAAGATCCACAGAGGAGATAAACCTTTCCAGTGTGAGTTCTGTGAAGCTACTTTCTCACATAAAGGTAATTTCACTCGGCATTTGCAGATTCACAGTGGAGAGAAGCCTTTCCACTGTGAGGTGTGTAATGCTGCTTTCACACGAGAGGGTCATTTCAATCGCCACATGCGGATTCACACTGGAGAAAAACCTTGCCACTGTGAGCTATGTGTGGCTGCTTTCTTAGACAGTAGTGATCTCAAAAAACACATGGTCGTTCACACTAAGAAGAAGCCCTAAGCATAAAATTTATGTATATAACTATAATAAGTATTGCATTGTTAACTTGGAAACTTGTATGAAGTATTATGAGGAACAGTTGGAAGAACTGTATTGGTTGAGTAATAATGGTGCTCAAGTTTTATCAAATAAGATTTATGTAGTAAATATGTCTTTCCCCCCCCCCCAAACTAATCTGACCCTTTATACAAAGTGAAGTAGCTGGATATGAGAAAGAGCAACCCTTTATCACTTTCATTTCTTTCCATTGACAGGAAAATGGAACTACTTTACTTTTTATTTTTAGTTCATCTTCAGTTTACTCATTTCCTGAAATTGGTCATGGACACTAATAATGGAACTACTTTACTTAGTAGTATTTTTAGTTCATCTCCAGATTACTCATTTCATGGAATAGGTCACGGACACTAAACAATTCTCTCACTGTCACCCATATTTTCCCATGGTCAACATTTTGACCACAGCCTATATTGCTTCATTCACCCCATCTATCCACCTCTTCCTTTATGTACCCATTGGTTTCACTCCCAGTATAGTAACATGATTAGACCATCTCAAGCTGGCCACTTCTTCTTCCAATGCCATCCATACCTATCATATTGTGAGTTCTTATACTTATGTAGGGCTACACAACCCTGAAAATAGATACAGCTTAGATAACACGTTTTTAGAAAAGTCTGAGTGCGAGAGGGACTTGGGAGGTCTGGTGAGTCCGGACCTTAAAAGTAGGAAGCAGTGCATTAGCACCAGAAATAAAGCTAACAGAGCATTAGGTATCATTGCTAGGACGGTAACAAATTGAAGTGCATAGGTAATTATTAAACTCCAGCGATAGACCCATCCTTGACTATGAGATACAGTTTTGGTCTCCGTCCTACAGAATGGACATCAATTCACTAGAATCAGTACAGAAAAGAATGACCAAAATGATACATGGACTCAGAAATTTGCCATATGAAGAGAGGCTTAGGCACCTTAACTTACACTCTTTGGAAAGACGCAGAGTGCAGGGTGATCTAATAGAAGTGTTCAAGTGGATCAAAGGTTATAACAAGGGTGATGCAAACAGGGTCATCATAATAAAACAGGGCAGGAGTCGCAGTAATGGGTATAAACTGGACAAATTTAGATTTAAGAAGGAAATAGGCAAGAATTGGTTTACTAATAGGGTGGTCGATGAATGGAACAAAGTAACCATGTAGTAAGTGCTGAAACTATCAGTTGTTTTAAAAGATGATTAGACAACTTTATGAATGGGGATGACAGGTGGTGATGGATACGGAGCTGCCTAGTAGGCCTTATGGTCTCTTGCAATCTCCTTTATTCTTATGTTCCTATGTCATATTACTTTCATACAGGGTACTCAAGCATCACATTTCAGACGAATCCATGCATTCATGACTCACATTTTTCCTCCATACAACACAACCATTGCTCTATACATTCCTTTCAGTACTTCCACCGATATCCTTTTGTTTCTCCATTCAGTACTCAAGGTGTGACTCCCACATTCTATGGGCAATCTCATATTTCTGTTTTCATTTACTGTATCATCCCAAATAGTATCTGGAACTCATTACTTGCTCAATTCCCTCTCTATTAAAATACACATCAATCTGTTGCCCTTAGGTATCTCCTTAACCATAACCATATAACCAAAGAAAACATTGGGAGATCTGTAGAAAACTAAAATGAATAAATAGATAAATGATGGTGATAAAACACCCGGGTTTGAATGGTTGGCATTCAAGAATTTCTAAAGAAATAAATATTAAATCGCTATACATGCACCATACATTGATTGATAAAATAGAACTATCACGGCCAGAGATGTAGGAAAATTGGAAATAGGCAAGGTGTATTTATATATACAGAAAGGGTGAGAACCAGAGGCCACACAACAGCTGGGGGTGTGCCAATTCAATTTTTTGCCGATGCTGATGCCAATGCCAATTCCTATTTACCATTAGTTGCGGATGCCAATACTGATGCCGAGTCCTAATCACTCTTAGTTGCCGATGCTGATTCCATTTTATATAATTTTAGTATATCAGTTTTTAATATAAAGTAATTAAACTGATTTTTACTTGCTTTATAACCTATGTAGATTTATACACTCCAGTCATTCAGCTGTTGGATGCTAATTGAATGAACTTGATGAAGTTCTTATTGCTTGACCACTTTATGATTATCACTGTATGATTTTATTATTTTCTATTGGTTGAAAAAGAGGTAAAAAATGATCTGTTTCATAGGTTTTGATGTAACTATTAACAGAGAAGAACTATTAATCCAAAAAGCATAAAGATGTATTGTTATGTATTTACTTGTCAAAATACATAAAAAAAGAAATTCTTTATAAATGATTCATTTGGCTATAAATTGCTGCAGAGTAAGTGGGAGTAAATCCATCTACCAGTTTTTTGCACTTATAAGTCCATGGACGTATAGATGATTTACTATTGGCTATGGCCATTAAAAAAAAAGGTTGATTTTATATAAATACAAAAATAAGATTAGAAATTAATATAATTTGCTCTGACATTTACTCCAATTTGTGCTGCTATTTCAAAAGTTTCTCCAGTCGTACGTTCTTGTGTCTGCAGATTTTATCACCCCTGCATAAGATTTTCGAAACGTGTGTTATGATACTAGATGGCAGTGTAGGCTTACCACCACCACAGCATATTCCTAGCCACCTCATTCCCTACAGTTCTACAGTTGTAATCTGTGTGAAAATAAAAGCAATGATTATTTGGTAGTGGTATCTCATATAGTACATAATATATTGCATGGCCCTATACAGTACAACCACCAGAACAATGAATAATAGGTGAATTACTGAATTGGCATTGGCATTGGCAAAATCTAAAAGGAATTAGTAACATCCAAATTGGATGTTTTTTCACTCTAGCTGTCACTACAGTACATACATTTAATGTAGTAGATAGGAACAGTGTTGCAAACTGCATTGTCAATAAATGGAATAGGCTCCCAGCAAATGTGAATGAATGTAATATAGCTCGGTTTTAAAACTTGTATAATTTTTGTAATCATCCTACCTTGTTATGGGCCTAAAGATCACCTGCTGGCATATTTTTTTAATTGTAATTCATTTTATCCCTCCTAGACTCTGCCCAGTGCACCTTGACAAACTCGCCATTCTGCATGAACGCTCCTGTGATCCTGCTATTAGAACAGTAACATCCAGAAGCACGAGGCCAGGGGTTTCCAAATGGTGGGTTATGACCCTGAAAAGGGTCATGGAGGGACCAACTGTATGTACATTCAGCCACACAGACCTACATATCAATTTGCTTGTATAGAAATTCAAATAGAGATTGACCTCTCATTAACGGACGTTAATTAGCTGTATTTACGGTGTTTTTGCTGTGTTTTCGGTGTTTTTGGTGCTGTTGTTTAGTGCTGTGCAATCACTATGCCACCCAAAAACCACTCCAAATCAATGGATTATTCACATCAATGGACGCCGTTACCCACCTTTTAGTCCGTTAATGAGAGGTAGTACTTTACATCCTTCTCATTATAAAGGTGGTGGTCATGGTAGGTTTCGTAATACTAAAAGGAAAAATTTGGGAAATCCTGCACTAGGACACCATTTCTCTTGTTATACCATCCATATATTAGACATCCACAGCTATATTACACTCTCCTACCTAAACACCACCACAAACATTTAATGATATTTACTGCCCAATCTCTCTCAATTTATATCCATAAAACTTTGCTGCCTCAAATACTTTTACCTTTAGTCCATGCACCCTCATTTTACACCATTTATACATAGTGGACCATATTACATCCACAATTCACAGTATGAAGCTCGAAACAGTTTTGTTTACTTGTTTTATAGATTTAATTTCTCAAGAATGTGGAAATAAAAAATTCCTAAGAATAAATCTTGCTGATAAGTGAAAGTTTTATTACAAAACCTACAATATTGTTCAAATCTAATAGTAAACATAGTGATACAGTATATATCTGTCACTCTGCCTGAGTAAACACAAGGAAGGATATACTGGTACTTCCCAGTTATTGTTGATGGGTTCATGGAAATTGTGACTTGAGATGACATGACAATAAACAAAATCACTTGCACTGAACACAAGATTCATGGTCCTTAAATAATTTAACAAAGAAATCCTCCATGAAAAATACATGAATTCACAATGGTAACTGGCCCCAAGGGGATACTTTAACAATAGAACTAAATCGAGAGTTCATTATGACGAAGTCAAAGACAACCTTAGTAGACACACCAACCCAAACTTCATATAAAACATTCACCAATGTGGAACTAGTCAGTACCACACCACTACCACACAGAGGAAACAACTGAAGTGATTGTAAGAAAATAGAAAAGTAAAAATAATATATTGGGTTAAGGAGACCTTAATGGATACAATAAATAATACACCGTACTTCCAAAATGATAGTGACCTTCAATCAACTAAAACTTACTAAGATATAAAGTAGAGACATACTAACCATACCTAGGTGTCTACTTAACCACACTAGAAAACAATGTCACTATCTAGAAGTTGTGTGTGCTCATTGCTTGGTCCTTGCACATAGTACCCCATTGTTATGGGCCTAAAGATCACCTGCTGGCATATTTTTTTAATTGTAATTCATTTTATCCCTCCTAGACTCTGCCCAGTGCACCTTGACAAACTCGCCATTCTGCATGAACGCTCCTGTGATCCTGCTATTAGAACAGTAACATCCAGAAGCACGAGGCCAGGGGTTTCCAAATGGTGGGTTATGACCCTGAAAAGGGTCATGGAGGGTCCAACTGTATGTACATTCAGCCACACAGACCTACATATCAATTTGCTTGTATAGAAATTCAAATAGAGATTGACCTCTCATTAACGGACGTTAATTAGCTGTATTTACGGTGTTTTTGCTGTGTTTTCGGTGTTTTTGGTGCTGTTGTTTAGTGCTGTGCAATCACTATGCCACCCAAAAACCACTCCAAATCAATGGATTATTCACATCAATGGACACCGTTACCCCCCTTTTAGTCCGTTGATGAGAGGTAGTACTTTACATCCTTCTCATTATAAAGGTGGTGGTCATGGTAGGTTTCGTAATACTAAAAGGGAAAAATTTGGGAAATCCTGCACTAGGACACCATTTAACTTGTTATACCATCCATATATTAGACATCCACAGCTATATTACACTCTCCTACCTAAACACCACCACAAACATTTAATGATATTTACTGCCCAATCTCTCACAATTTATATCCATAAAACTTTGCTGCCTCAAATACTTTTACCTTTAGTCCATGCACCCTCATTTTACACCATTTATACATAGTGGACCATATTACATCCACAATTCACAGTATGAAGCTCGAAACAGTTTTGTTTACTTGTTTTATAGATTTAATTTCTCAAGAATGTGGAAATAAAAAATTCCTAAGAATAAATCTTGCTGATAAGTGAAAGTTTTATTACAAAACCTACAATATTGTTCAAATCTAATAGTAAACATAGTGATACAGTTAATATCTGTCACTGTGCCTGAGTAAACACAAGGAAGGATATACTGGTACTTCCCAGTTATTGTTGATGGGTTCATGGAAATTGTGACTTGAGATGACATGACAATAAACAAAATCACTTGCACTGAACACAAGATTCATGGTCCTTAAATAATTTAACAAAGAAATCCTCCATGAAAAATACATGAATTCACAATGGTAACTGGCCCCAAGGGGATACTTTAACAATAGAACTAAATCGAGAGCTCATTATGACGAAGTCAAAGACAACCTTAGTAGACACACCAACCCAAACTTCATATAAAACATTCACCAATGTGGAACTAGTCAGTACCACACCACTACCACACAGAGGAAACAACTGAAGTGATTGTAAGAAAATAGAAAAGTAAAAATAATATATTGGGTTAAGGAGACCTTAATGGATACAATAAATAATACACCGTACTTCCAAAATGATAGTGACCTTCAATCAACTAAAACTTACTAAGATATAAAGTAGAGACATACTAACCATACCTAGGTGTCTACTTAACCACACTAGAAAACAATGTCACTATCTAGAAGTTGTGTGTGCTCATTGCTTGGTCCTTGCACATAGTACCCCATTCACCCAGCCAAATATACAAGTTGGATCAAAGTCCATACTCAGATTGTACATTACACTAATTTGAAAAATAAACCTTTGTCCTAGAATCTTCAGTTTCTTGGAAGACAAGTACGAAGCCATGATGATCAGACCTGAAGTCACAGAAAAATTTTAAATCCACCAGACAGAAGTAAGTTGAAAGGTGATATGATACGATAATATGTTCACATTCACAACAATCCAGTCTAGTGCGTTGGTGAGTTACTACATCCCATCACTCACTGCCCTTTCTTCTATTTCCTCCTGTCCTTGTTCCACACACCATCTTTGCACACCTTATTACTCCCAACTTGAACCATCCCCATTCCTCCTCCACTCCTAGTTCTACTCTATACTTCACTCTCTCCCACTCCTCTCTCAGCTTCTTTTTGTACTCCTTTTCTTTCTAATTTAAGCAATTCACTCTAAGTACCTCCCTATCTTCTACCCTTTTCCTCTTTCTCCATCTATCATCCACTCTCAACTTACCTTCCACCAAAAATATAATATTCCCCCACTCTCTTCCTTTAGAACATGTATATCCTTAACTCTTCCTACTATACTCCTGGTTACCACTATATAGTCCATTAACGCTCTATCTGCCACCCTTCCATCCACCACCCTCTCCCATGTGTACCTATGCTTGACTTTCTTCCTAAACACTGTATTTGCTATCATCAACTCTCTTTCGAGACACATCTCCACCATCAACTCTCCACTACAATTTTTTCCTGGAACTCCATACTTCCCAATCACTCCGTCTATTGGTTCATTTCCTACCCTAGCATTAAGGTCTCCAAATACAGGTACATTGACATTTCTCCCTAATCCCTCTATGCATTCATTTAAGTCCATCCAAAAAGCCTCCCCTTCCTCTATACTCTTCTCACTACCAGGCCCATATGCACTTACAAAAACCCATATCTCCCTTCCCAGCTTCACCTTCATCCACATTAACCTTGAAGAAACCTTCCACTCCACTCCACGCTTACCTATCTCTTTACTTACTAGTATAGCCACCCCTTCTCTCCCTCGTCCTCTCTTCACTCCAGAGAACCTTCCAAACTCACACTCGCCCCTCCCTTTCAATTTAGTTTCACTCAATGCCAACACATCCATCTTTCTTCTCACAAACATTCTACCTATCTCTTCCCTTTTATTCTCATCTGTACCACATCCACACACATTGAAAGACTCAAACCTTAGGGTACTAGTTGGAAAACTCCTAGACCCTCTTATGCCTTTACTTTTTTCAGGAATGTCCCCTTTGGGGCTCCAGGTAGCAAGATTCCTAGTCCTTTCCCCGTCCCGTTGTTTTGTCGCCTCGTACGACTCAATTGGGAAGACTTGGCAGAATTCTTTTCCCCCAACCACAGGATTAAGCGAAAAAAAAAAAAATATGAATATTCAGAGACATGGTACAAGGCATGATGTGTGGCTCTGGTCCATAGGCCCCACATAGACCTAAAGTATCAACTGCATGCTGCTTTATCACAATAACATGCAGCCAATACTTCAGACGGGGTATTGGCTGCATGTTAATACACACACACACACACACACACACACACACACACACACACACACACACACACACACACACACACACACACACACACACACACACACACACACAACTTGCTAAGATCAATAAAAGTGGCATTTGCATACTTGCATGAAGACATGATAAAAAAATATTGGTTACATTGATAAGGCCTAGACTAGAGTATGCGGCGACATTGTGGTTCCCCAGTACCAAAAAGAATATAAAGAAAATAGAAAGAATCCAAAGAGCAGCTACAAAAATGGCACCTGCACTTGCAAACCCATCATACGAGAAGAGATTGGCTAAACTGGAGTTACCGACACAGGAGCAAAGAAGAGAGAGAGGTGACCTATTGACCATCTACAGAATCATGAAAGGCACAGAGATACTTGATAGAGAGGACTTACTTAACTTGGACAAGAGAAACACAAGAGGACATGGAAAGAAAAAAAAAAAAAAACATAGCTATAGAAGAGAACTGAAGAAAAACAGTTTTCCACATAGAGTTTTGGACACTTGGAACAAACTGGATAATGAAATAGTATGCGCAAAAACCATTCATGAGTTTAAAAGGAAACTAGACACTGCGAGATAAAGGCGGGACACCACAAGCATAGCTCCCCTTCCCGCAAAATACAAATAGGTAAACACACACACACGCGCGCGCGCGCGCGGCTCGGTGGCGGATTGGTAAAGCACTGGCTTCACAAGCCAGAGAACCGGGGTTCGATTCCCCAGCCGGGCGGAGATAAGTTGGGTCTGTCTCCTTTCACGTGTAACCCCTGTTCACCTAGCAGTGAGTAGGTACGGGACGTTAGTCAAGGAGTTGTGACCTTGCTGTCCCGGTGTGTGGTGTGTGAGTGGTCTCAGACCTACCCAGAGATCGGCAAATAATGAGCTCTGAGCTCACTGCCGTAGGGTGGTGTCTGGCTGTCTCGACAGAGACTGTAGCAGATCCGAGGTGAAGACACACACACACACACACACACACACACACACACACACACACACACACACACACACACACACACACACACACACTTCAACGAATGGACGGCTTAGAAGACGTTCTGAAGAAAAGTGAAGTCTGTGGATCCCAACGCAAAGAGAAGTGCCTAGTGTTTTTGCAGGGTGGGGGGGAAATTGCTCGTGGAGTAGTGGGAACGTAGGGAAAGAGGAAAAGGGGAGGGATTACTGAGGGAAATGGAAGGAAATGAGGAGGGAGTAGACTTTGACCAGCCAGACAAGCGGAAGGTAAACAAAAGACTTAGCGAAGATCAAATGTCTAATAAAAATGTAAAGATTAGAAGTATAGAGAGGAGCAATACAGAAGAAAGTGACGAGAGTATGTTCCAGGGATTTAAAGAGGGTGGGGGGGACACAACCCCCCCCCCCGACTGATAAGACTGGAGGAGAGAGTTGATAAGGTGATCGAGGACTTGGAGCGTAAGTTAGGTAACGTAGACTCCATTTTTAAAAGAATTGAAAGGTTGGAACAACTAGAGAAGGCTAACAGAAACTTAACTGAAGAAATAGAGGACCTAAAAAGACAGTTAGGAAATGTAAAGGAGGAGAATGAGAAATTGAAGAAGAATAGTAATGAAAACAGAGAGAAACTAGCTACAGAAGCTAAAAATTGGAGAATAACTCAAGAAGGGAATAAGGTTTCATTCACTGACATAGTCAAACAGCAATTGAAAGAACATAATGAAGACTCAGTTATTAAAGTGATGAGACAGAAGGAGAATATAGTAAGAGAATTAGCTGACAAAAAGAAATGTATAATTATATTAGGAATGGAAGAGAAACATAACCCAGATAGAACTGCAAGAATCAAGGAGGAAAATGAAAGAGTGAGCAGTTTACTAAAATTAGTCCAGGAAGATGAACCAGAAATTATAAAGGAAATTGAGGAAAAATTCAGACTCGGAAAATATAGTACAGATAAGACCAGACCAATTAAGATTAAATTCAGGTCACAAACAACAGCAGAGAAAATTCTATCCAAGACAGGGAAACTAGCAACAAATGATCAATATAAAAAGGTATGGATAAAAAGAGAAATGAATAAGGAGGAAAGAGAGGCAGAAAAGCAGAAAAGAATTGAAGCTAAGGCAAAAAACGAGGAAAGAACGGAGTCAGAGAAAGAGAGATTCTATTGGAGAGTAGTGAACATGAAAATAAAGCAGTTCGACATACTAAAGAAAAACATAAGGGAAACAGAGAATACAATGGAAGTGGCAGAAAACTAAGAGTGTCTTACACAAATATAGATGGATTGATAACAGGATTGAATGAACTGAATGATTATTTGAAAGAAAAAGAACCGGACATAATGGGAATTGTAGAAACAAAATTAAAAGGCCCACTACCACCCAACAGTGTAGGACATGATACATACAATTATTGGATTAGAAACAGAGAGAAAAAACAAGGGGGTGGAGTTATGTTCCTGACTAAGAAGGATATAATAGTGAAAGGTGTCATATATGGAAAGAATACAGTAGAGATGATTATGATAGAAGTGGAAGACCGAGATAAGAAGAGCAGAAAATTTGTGATCAATTATGTGCCTCCGAAAACAGCCTCATGGGAGGAGAGTGAACATAAAACTATGTTAGAGGACACAAAGATAGCATTAACTAAAATAATGGAAGACGGAGGAAGAATAGTTATGATGGGCGACTTTAATTGCAAAGAAATCTGCTGGGAAGAAATGACAGTAAAGAGTGGTGATGACTCATGGGGAAATGCTCTACTTGAGATGATTACTGACCATTCAATGACACAATGGATACAAGAGAACACTAGGTATAGAAATGAAGAAGAACCATCGAGGCTAGACTTAATAATTACATCTGAACCTAGAATAGTGGACAAGATTGAATATAAAACACCAATAGGTAAAAGTGACCACATATTGATTGAACTGGAACTTAATGAAGAAAAATATATGAAAAGAAATGAACAATATAGAAAAGGAAGAATGATGTATGAAAAAACAAACTTTGATAAAATAAGAGAATTCTTCCAACAAGAAAACTGGGAAGAAATATACAAAGAAGAAACAACAGTGGAAGAGAAATGGAATATTTTGACAAAAATTTACAAAAAAGGAGTGGAAAAGTATGTCCCAAGACAAAAACAAGAAAAAGAATATGTAAAATGCTGGTACAACAAAAGTTGTAGGGAGTTAAAGGACAAAAGAGACAAAGCCTGGAACAGATGGAAAAAACACAGAAGACCTGAAAAATGGAAAATATATACTGGTTATAGAAATGAATATGTACAAAAGTGCAGAGAGAAAAAAAGAAAATATGAAAAAGATGTTATAGAAAAGTGTAAAGATCAACCAAAACTATTCTACAGATTTGTAAACAATAAACTGAAAAACAAACAAGACTTAGAGAAATTAAGACAAGGAGGAGTTGAATACACTGAGGAAATGGAAATGGCAGAAATTATGAACAAACATTTTAAATCAGTGTTTACAAGGGAAAATATACAACCTGAAGAGATTGAGTGGAAGGAAAAAGTCCCCCCTATGGAAGAAATAGAAGTAACAAAGAATGAAATATTGACACACTTGGGTAATTTTGATGTCAGAAAATCGCATGGGCCAGATGAAATAGCAAACTGGATTCTGAAAGAATGCAGGAATGAACTGGCAGACAAAATACATAGCATAATAAGCAGTTCCTTAAAAGAAGGAAAAGTTCCAGAAGATTGGAAAAAAGCAAATATAGTACCTATATATAAAGGAGGAAATAAAGAAGAACCTACCAACTATAGACCAGTCTCTCTAACAAGTACAATAGCAAAAATATGTGAAAGAATTATCAAAAGTAGATGGGTAAAATACTTGGAAAAAAACAACGTACTAAATCCAAGGCAATTTGGATTCAGACAAGGACGATCATGCGTCACCAATTTAATATGTTTCTATTCAAGGCTAATAGATATAATACAAGAAAGAGATGGATGGGCTGATTGTGCATTTCTAGACCTAAAAAAAGCTTTTGACAAAGTACCACATAAGAAGTTGCTTAAGAAATTAGAATATGAAGGAGGAATACAAGGTAAATTGCTAAATTGGATGGAAGACTTTTTGCAAGAAAGAAAAATGAGAGTAGTGATAAGAGATCAGCACTCAAAATGGAATGAAGTAATAAGCGGTGTCCCGCAGGGAACAGTTCTGGCCCCAATAATGTTTGCTATATATATTAATGATATGGATGAAGGAATTGAAAGCTATATGAGCTTCTTTGCAGATGATGCAAAATTACTGAAAAGAGTGAAAACTGAAGAAGATTGTGAATCACTACAGAGAGATCTAAATAAAGTACAAGAATGGAGTAGGAAGTGGGAGATGGAGTTCAATACAAAAAAGTGTAGTATAATGGAATTTGGAAAAAGCAAAAACAGAATAACAGGATCATATAATTTGGGAGAAGAAGGAATAAAAAGAGTAGAAAATGAGAGGGACCTGGGAGTCATTGTTATGAATAATATGTCACCTGAGAAACATATAAATAAGATTATTGGAGAAACTTATAATTTAATAAGAACAATCAAAGTGGCATTTACATACCTGGATGAAGAAATGGTGAGGAAAATCCTAATCACCCTGATAAGACCAAGATTAGAATATGCAGCAACGATATGGTCACCAAGTACAAAAAAATGTATAAAAAAACTTGAAAGAATACAAAGAGCAATTACAAAACTGGCACCAACACTCTCAAAACTATCATATGAAGAGAGACTACAAAAACTTAAACTACAGACACTAGAGCAAAGAAGAGAGAGAGGAGATTTGATAGCCATTTACAGAATCATGAAAGGCATAGAAATTACTGATAGAGAGAATCTGATAAAATGGGATGACAGAAATACAAGAGGACACGGAAAGAAAATAAAAAAAGACAGCTATAGAAGAGATTTTAAAAAGAACAGCTTTCCTCACAGAGCAATAGACAGTTGGAACAAGTTAGATGAGAAAGTGGTGTGTGCAAAAACAATACATGAATTTAAAAATAGTTTAGATAAAATGAGATATGAAGACGGGACCCCACGAGCATAGCTCCCCTTCCCGTAAAATACAACTAGGTAAATACAACTAGGTAAATACATATATATATATATATATATATACATATATATTATATATATATATATATATATATATATATATATGTAATCATAAACATGTATCTTTGTATAACCAGTCATTGAAAATCAAGGCAATAGTTATCAATCGGTTATGAGAACCACCCTAATAGTTATAAAATCTAAAGCATGCGCATAAACAAAACCACCTATATCCCTTGGTATCCCCCCCCCACACTTTTTTTTTTTTTTTATCAAATAGTATTGACGTTCTACGGTGAATAACCTCTTCCAGGTTCGCTGACAAATTTCGGTTCCTCACGTTCCATATCATAGAAAGAGGTGTGGTACCTACGTGAACACCTGTCAGCTTGAATATATATGTATTTTCGAAACCACACGATACAACTTGGGTCTTTACATGTTAAAGATAGCGTCTGGTTGTTGAAGTTACTTGCACAGTATATACGGCATATAATCTAGTTGTTGTTGTTGTTGTTGTTGATGTTGTGATTTCTGGGGATGTCACTTAGATTCTTATTCCATACGTTTGACGCGTACTGAGGCGTCCTTATGTCGCCATTTGCATGTAAAAGCTATATCTATTCTTGATTTTTTTTCATTGTGTGCTTCCTCATAAGACAACCCGTAAGTAAGATACAAAGTGGTAAGTAATACATAGTTTCTGAGGTTGCATGAGACATGGAGATTAAAACTAGGGAATGTGAGAGTAAAACTGAAATGTAAACTGATAATCGCTTAATAGACACGAATTTTATATTCTGCTTGTACTAGAATTTTATTAACGGCATCAATCAAATATACCTGTACAAAATCTAAGATTATTTTTATATTTCTCGGTTTGAGTAAAGTTTACTTTTCTGCACTAGCACTGAGTAGCCTTAATGGTACTTTGATTTACAATTGCGAACCCCGATTTGAGCGTGATAAGAGGATTTATTTTGTTGTCATTTAAATAAAAAGTATAGTAGGAATCATATAATAAGAAATTTGTATGTAGATGTTAGTATTAATTGGTAGAAACAAAATTTCCTTAAATGTAACATCATCAAAACAATATGAAAGCATACACATAAATGTACAGCCAACATTGTCTTTTGGGTATTATGTTGTAAATATTATATTCCATTATTCTATCTAAATTATCACCAAATAACATACCAAAGAGCTAGTTGGTTACATTGATGTCATATCCAGATCATGTTTTTTGATAAGGTAAGGTTATTGATAAAATGATGCTAGCTGTTGTGAATATTTTTTATTGTACAACAGAATGATTAGGGACAGGAAACCTAATCATACTTTTTGAAACTGTCAAATTGGATGATATTTTCCCTCTTCAGTTGTTGTCAGATGTACTATGGGACTAATACTGAGAAAATGAAATTACAGATGAGAGATACTTGGCATTATTATTGCAAAAGCTGCTAATATCAACTTACAATTGGCCTTCATTGTGTTACTCCAAAGTTACTTTGTCATATACTACTCAAACATACAATCTCTAATTCTGAAACAATATTTCTCTCCTCATGTGATTTGATTTGTTCTAGTTTGAAACCATTCCCAATAGCTTTATTGACTCATGGCTATGTTATTATGTGGTATATCTCATGTTTGGGTTCACCATCCTGTTTTTAACCTAAAAATGAATTATATTTGAAATATGAATATATAGGTTGGAAAATGGAGGAGTTAAAACATGCATGTTAGATCAGAGAAATGTGACTGGTGGAGTACCTCAGGGCTTGATGTTGGCACCAGAGATGTTGTTGTACATCTGTGATAAGATGAATGCATTAGGTGCCTCGCTTCATTGTTTTTGACAGTGTGGCTGGGGTCCAGGTGACTATATGGAAGGGGTGGTTGAATGAGTATTAAGGGTGTGGGTGTCTACTTTGTCTGAGCCTCCTCCCCATGTAAAGGGAAATGGGTCTGTGGCATATGTGTGTATGTATGCATCTATGTATTGGTACAATATTGAGTTTTACCCTCTAAGCTAAATTAAATTTCCTGGCATTAGCCATGAATTATAATGAGGGGTGTTATGCCATAGTGGGATAAGAGAAACTAAATTAATTTGTTTCACCTTGATATATTTTGTCAGGTCCAGTTGATTTATGTAATTTACATCTTGTTTTGAATATGTAATTTTGAGTTATATTTATTTGAATAAGAATGTGCAGGCCACCTGCAAAAAAATTAGTTCAGCATCCAGGAAATAGTGTTACATGCTTACTGGGAAATGCTGATAGGAAATATACTCTCAAAAGAGGTGACAGCAAAGGATTTCTAAGCATAAGGCCTTAGAATCACTTTGTGTGCTATAGAGATTGGGCCAGCCTTAGCAAATGTGGTGGTCAAGGTCTGTGAACTTGGATATATATTATTAAAAGTGTATCACTCATATAGGTAAATGCATGATTTTAAAGAACTTTGTTACACTGTGGAACGCAATTGTTGATATGATCATCATCCTATTATCACTAGTCTCTTGAGCCTCATGGCTCCTGGGAAACTGGCAGCAGCCACCAGATTGGCAAATAAGTGATTCAAGGAAGAAATATTGTATTGTCTGAGTAATGCCAATGTGGGGAAATGTAAGAAGAGGTGTTCAGTGTCCTCTGTGTGGTGGTTGCATGTGGGACAATTACTTTTTGTAGCAAGGCCTATTTGACACTGCCACTGTCCAAGTGGTGGATGGTGACCTGAATGCAAGTGTGTTAGTGTGGTTCTTGCTTCTGTTGGGAGGAGTTTTTTTGTTGGGATAGTTGTGTGTGTGTTACCTAGTTGTATTTACCAAGTTGTATCTATGCTCATGGTGTCCTGTCTTTGTATCTCGTAGTATCTGGTTTGCTCTTAAATTTGTATATGGTTTTTGTAAACTATTTTTTTGTCTAGTTTATTCCAGTTGTCACTTCGATAACTATTTTTTTTTTTTCATGTCCTCTTGTGTCTCTCTTGTTCCAATTTAGTAAGTCCTCTCCATCAAGGATTCCATGCTTTTCATGATTCTGTAGATGGTCAGTAGGTTGCCTCTTTCTCTTCATTGTTCCAAAGTTGGTAATTTCAGTTTAACCAGTCGTATGACAGGTTTGAAAGTGCTGGGGTCATTTTTGTGGTTGCTCTCTGGATTTTTTCAATCTTCTTTATTTTCTTTTTGGTACTGGGTGACCATAGTATCACAGCATACTCCAGTCTAGGCCTTATTAGTGTGACTAATATTTTTTTAACCATTTCTTCGTGTAAATAGGTAAAAGCCACTTTTATTTATCTTAGCAAGTTGTAGGATCCTCTGATAATTTTGTTTACTTGTATATCAGGGGGCAAGTCATAGGAGATAATTACTCTCAGGTCTTTTTCAGATCCCAGTTTCTTCACTTCCTTTGTTCCAATTGTATACTGTCCTGATATTCTTTCTTTTTACTTTTCTCCAAAATCCATTATGCTACATTTCTTAATGTTGAAGTCTACTTCCCACTTCTGACACCATTTCCAAACCTTGTTTTGGTCTTTCTGTAGTGATTTACAATCTGTTTCAGTTTTCACTTTCCTAAAAAGTTTAGCATCACCTGCAAAGAAGCTCATGTAACATTCCACATCATTATCCATCTCATTCACATAAATAGCGAACATTATTGGAGCCAATACTGATCCCTGAGGAACTTTCCTAATCACCTCCTCCCAACCTGATCACTTTTCTCTGAGCATTACTCATCCAGTTTAGTAGGTTAACTTGTATGTCTCTTATGTTTTTCAATTTTTAAATAATTTTTTGCATGGTATTTTGTCAAAGGCTTTTTGTATGTGTGTGTGTTGGAATATGGAATTTGAAGGTTTGTTTTCAGGAATTATGTGATCTGAATGTTAATGTGTTTGTGTGTATGTGTTGTGTGTTTTTGCTAGAATTGCAGTTATTTTGTCAGGATTGTAGAGCAAGTCAGAAAACCATATTGCAACTCCCTGTAGTGTGGGAATCAGTGGAGAACAGTTGGCGTAGATGACTTAGAGCTTGCTGCAAATATACTAAAGTAATATTTGTTGACTTGAGTTTCACATTGGAAAGCTGCAACTAAAAATATAGGGATAGTTTTGTTTCTTACATTAGGGCATAATATATGTTGTGTTTGTGGAGCAAGGTTAGTAATTTGGTGTATTTATGATCACAGATTATTTACAAGGTGAAGAGGCCTGGTTGTTTTGTAAATAACATTTTGTGTTATAGGTCTGGATAGACAGTTTGCCTAGAAAAGAATGAAAAATGTAATTATGTGATCTTTGTGTCAAATGTTATGATCATGATTGTAAAATAACTGTTTGTTTTTATTTCTTTGGCAGCTTTGATTGATTGGAACAGGTGCAAATAAGCTGCACATGATGGCTGATAACACAATCTTTCTCATGATGGCCCACTCAGGAGAGAAACCTTTTCAGTGTGAGCTGTGTGACACTTCTTTCTCAGAAGAAGATAGCCTAAATAAGCACATGAGGACCCACAGTAGACCAAAAACTTTACAATGTGAGCTGTGTGATGCTGCTTTCCCAAGAAAAGCTGATCTCAACAGGCATAAGAGGGTTCATACAGGAGAAAGGCCCTTCCAATGTGAGGTTTGTGAGGCTGCTTTCTCTGAAAAGAGTTCTCTTAATCGACATATGAGAATTCACACAGGAGAGAAGCCTTTCCATTGTGAACTGTGTGGTGCAGCATTCTCACGAAAAGGTCATCTGAGTCGACATGAAAGGATCCACACTGGCGAGAAGCCTTACCAGTGTGTGCTCTGTGGTGCTGCTTTCTCAGAAAAAGGGACTCTCAATCAACACATGAACTTTCACACCGGAGAGAAGCCTTTCCAATGTGGACTGTGTGATGCTGCTTTCTCAGATAGAAGTTCCTTCAGTCGACATGTCAGGAGTCACACCGGAGAGAAGCCTTTCCAATGTGAGATGTGCAGTGCAGCCTTCTCTCAGAAAGGCGATCTCAATCAACACAGAAGGATCCACACTGGAGAGAAGCCTTTCCATTGTGAGGTATGTAAAGCTGCTTTCTCACGAAAAGGTATTCTCAATCAGCATATGAAGACCCACACAGGAGAGAAGCCTTTCCAGTGTGAGCTTTGTGTTGCTGCTTTCTCACAAAAAGGTCATCTCAGTGATCATATGAAGATTCACAGGGGAGAGAAACCCTTCCAATGTGAGCTCTGTGAAGCCGCTTTCTCACATAAAGGTAATTTCACTCGGCATTTGCGGATTCACAGTGGAGAGAAGCCTTTCCACTGTGAGGTGTGTAATGCTGCTTTCACACGAAAGGGTCATTTCAATCGCCACATGCGGATTCACACTGGAGAAAAACCTTTCCACTGTGAGCTATGTGTGGCTGCTTTCTCAGACAGTAGTGATCTCAAAAAGCACATGGTTGTTCACACTAAGAAGAAGTCCTAAGCATATAATTTATATATATGAATATATTAAATATTGCATTGTTAACTTGGAAACTTATATGAAGTATTATGAGGAACAGTTGGAAGAACTGTATCGGTTAAGTAATAATGGTGCTTAAGTTTTATCAAATAAGATTCATATAGTAAATATGTCTCTAACATGTTTTTTCCCCAAAACTAATCTGACCCTTTATACAAAGTGAAGTAGCTGGATATGAGAAGGAGCAACCCTCATGCTTTATATTATAACTTTCATTTGTTTCCGTCTATGAGATAATGGAACTAAGCATTTTTATTTCAACTGCGGTTTACTCATTTCCTGAAATAGGTCATGGACACTAAGCAATTCTCTCACTGTCACCCATATTTTCCCATGATCAACATCCTAACCACAGCCTATATTGCTTCATTCACCCCATCTATCAACCTCTTCCTTTATGTACTCATTGGTTTCACTCCCATTATAGTAACATGATTAGATAATTTCAAACTGGCCACCTCTTCTCCCAATACCATCCATACCTATCATATTGTGAGTTCTTATACTCTTATCATATTACATACAGGGTCCTCAAGCATCACATTTCAGAAGAATCCATGCATTCATCACTCACATTTTGCCTCCATACAGCACAACTATTGCTCTATACATTCCTTTTAATCCACTGACATACTTTTGTTTCTCCATTCAGTTCTCAAGGCTACATTTGTGTCTCCCACACTATGGGCAATCTCATGTTTCTATTTTCATGTATATTTAATCCTAAATAGTATCTGGAACTCATTACTTGCTTAATTCCCTCTCTATTAAAATACACATCAATCTGTTGCCCTTAGGTATCTCCTTAACCATAACCATATGACCAAAGAAAACATTGGGAGATCTGTAGAAAACTGAAGTGAATGAATAGATAAATGAATGGTAATAAAACACCTGGGCTTGAAAGGTTAGCATTCAAGAATTTCTAAGGAAATAAATATTAGATCGCCATTCATACACCATATCATCAATTGATAAAACTATCATGGCCAGAGATATAGGAAAACTGGAAATTGGCAAGGTTTATTCATTCAGAACAGGTGAGAACCAGAAACCACACAACAACAGGCCCATGAACATGAGCTCAATTGTAGGATCAATGGAAATGCTTTTAAGATACCATAGATTGTCAGTAATTGTCAAATTAAACAAATAAAGTATAGTTTATTGGTGTATTCTCTTCCATTGACTAATCTAGATGTAATTCATCTGGCCTTGAAAAGGTTTTGATAGTGTTCTGTATGTGGGACTACTAGCAAAAATTGATTCATATGGAATAAGCTGAATTTATAATTGGTTGAACAATAAACAGCTATTACAGTGACAAAACTTAGCTGGAAAGATGGAACAAGTTAAATTCCATAGGGTTCCATTCTAGAGTCATTTCTTTTCATAGTATATGTGTGACAACATAGATTGACATATTTCCTCATGTTTGCTCACAATAGTAGCCTGTGTGGAATGGTGAACTCAAGACAGGTTAATATTCAGAGGTTTATAAACAAATTAGAGCAATGGTCTCAAAAGTTGCTATTGAAATGTAACCCCAAGAGTAGAATTATGTTAGTACACATTAGTATGACTACAAGATGTTTAGAAAAAAGTGGTAAAAAAAAAATTGTGTAATTGATAGTAACAACTTTGAACTATCAAATCATTGTGTTTCTGCCTTGAAAAAGCAAACAGGATACTGGGTTAAGCTTGAACTTTTGATTTACATTATAAATATAACTAGTTTTATAGAGTACAGTACTGGTCCACCCACACTTTGAATATACTGTCTGTATATGGTCAGATCTTATTGATGACATTGATAGGTTGGAAAAGGTACATGAGCTACAAAACTCAACCCAGATAAAAGAAATTATATAAAAACTACTTAAAATGTGGACTCATTCTCTAAAGTGTAGACTGGCAATTTTACATGAACCTTTAAAAATCTAAAAGGAATTAGTAACATCCAAATTGGATGTTTTCTCCTGCTGTCAGTACAATATATATTTAATGTAGAAGTATATAGGAGCAGTGTTGCAAACTGCATTGTCAATAAATGGAATAAGCTCCCAGCCAATGTGATTGAATGTAATATAGCTCAGTTTTCACACTATTATTTTTGTGAGCATCCTACCATGTTATGGGCCTAAAGATCACCCACTGGCATATATTATAATTGTAACTTGTTGTATCCCTCCTAAACTCTGTCCAGTGCACCTTGCCAAACTTGCCATTCTGCATGAACACTCCTGTGATCCTGCTATTAGAACAGTATCGTCCAGAAGCACTAAGCCAGGGGTTCCCAAACTGTGGGTTATAACCCAGAAAAGGGTCATGAGCTTATCTGGGGGTCATGGAGGGTCCAACTGTATGTACATTCATCCACATAGACCCATGTATTGATTTGCTTGTATAAAAAAAGGAAATGCATCCTTCTCATTATAAAGGTGGTGGTCATGGTAGGTTCGGTAATACTGAAAGGGGTCATGTATTGGTAAAGTTTGGGAAACACTGCACTAGGCTATCATTTCTGTCTATACCCCATCGATATATTAGACATCCATAGATATATTACACTTGCCTACCTAAGAACCATTCACCACAAACATCCAGTGATCTAAACTCCCCAATTTCACACAATTTATATCCATTAAAACTTCGCTGCCTCAAATATTTTTGCTCTTACTCCATGCGCCCTCATTTTACACCATTTATACATAGTGGACCATATTACATCCACAATTCATGGTATTAAGTTCGCAACAGTCTTGTTAACTGGTTTCATAGATTCAGTTTATCAAGAATGTGGAAATAAAATTTTCTTAATAATAAATGTTACTGATAAGTAAAAGTTTTATTACAAAACCTACAATATTGTTTAAATCTAGTAGTAAACATGGTGATACAATTAATATCTGTTATTGTGCCTGAGAACACAAGTAAGAATATACTGGTACTTCCCAGTTATTGTTGATGGGTTCATGGAAAGCATGACTTGAGATTACATGACATTAAACAAAAACAATTTCACCGAGCACAAGACTCATGGTTTTTATATACATTTAACAAAGAAATCCTCCATGAAAATATATGAATCACAATGATAATTGGCCCCAAGGCTATAACTATAGAACTAAAGAGCTCATTATTATAAAGTCAAAGACAACTTTAGTAGATACACCAACCCAAACATCGCATAATACATTTGCCTGTGTGGAACTAGTCAATACCACACAGGAAATAACTGAGGTGATTGTAAGACAATAGGAAAGTAAATGTATATTGGGTTAAGGAAACCTTAATGATGCAATGACACTGACCTTTAATCAATTACAACTTCCAAACTAAGATACAAAGTAGAGACGTACTAACCATGCCTAGGCATTTACTTCACCACACTAGAAAATAATGTTGCCATCTAGAAGTCTTTTGTGCACATTGCTCGGTCCCTGCATATAGACCCCATTCAACCAGCCAAATATACAAACTGGATCCAAGTCCATCCTCAGATTGTACATTATACTAATTTGAAAAATAAATCCTCTATCCTAGAAACTTCAGTTTCTTGGAAAACTAGTACGAAGCCATGATGATCAGGTCTGAAGTCGTAGAAAAACTTAAAATTTGCCAGACCGCAAGTTGAAAGGTGATTTGATGTGATGACATATTCACAACAATCCAGTCAGGTGTGCAGGTAACTACATCAATGTGAATACTTAATTCATTCAATTTCCCATTTATTTCTTGGTCATACACATGAACCACAGAACCTTTACTACACCAATGAATCAATTTAAAAATATATCTTTAGACCAACAAAAAATATTATTTGAAAATAATATCTGTCATAAGGTACTCTCTTTTCATTATGACAAACCGAAAATTCAGCTACATACAATTCCTCGGGGGTGTCTTTTGATCATAGACAATTTGGTACCATGAAACAATTGTTGCTCGGGACCATGAATAGTGTATCTTACATGGATCTTACAAGAGGACTTCCTGGAAGAGGCTTATTCCTCTGACTCCAGATCTACATTATCAACTCAACTTGTGGCAATGTGTGGTGGATTATCTTTACTTTATAATCATACTTAAATTCTTGATTAAACCAGAATTTATCAAATCTGATCTCAAACTGGTTGATGTTGCTGTGATCACCTACTCAGACAACTGATTCCAGTTATCGCCCTACACAGGAAAGTACACTTCCTTATATCCAACTGTGACTGTCTTAAAAAGCTTCAGTGAATTCCCCCTACTGATGTTTTCTTCTTGGAAGTTTCAGTATGCCTTGACTACATCTCCATTCATATTTTCCTGTGAGTATCTTGCATGTCTCTATTAAGTCTCCCCATGCTCTTCTGTATGCCAATGTTGGTAAGTTCAGCTTCCTTAGTCTCTCCTCATAACTAAGTCCTCTGAGTTCTGGCACCATCCTTGTAGCCCACACTGCACATTTTCCACCATCTCAATGTCTTCAACCAGGTGAGGACTCCATACCTGGTTAGCATACTCCAAATGTGGTCTTACCAGTGCTACAAACAGCGCTTTAAATATTGCTGTGTCCAACATAACAAAGGACCTTCTGATTATTCCCACTATTTTGTTGGCTTTGTTTACTTTCTGTGCCAGGTGATCCACACAACTTAATTTATCATTGATTATTATCCCCACATCCTTCTCACGAGTAACCTTTTTAGCTGCTTCTCCATTTGGTAGCCTCAATCTTCAACAGTTGTTCTTCCTATTCTCATATAACTACATTTATCTAGATGAAAACTCAACAGCCATTTTTCACTCCATGAGTATATCTCCTGCTGTAGTTTCTGACAATCTTCTTGATCTTTTATGCATCTAAATATCTTTGTATCATCTTCATACAGGTATACTTCACTGTCATTTACTATACTATCATCATTAATAAGCAAAACAATATTGGTCTGAGAACAGACCCCTGCAGCACTCTACTTGTCACTGGGTTCCATCTTGACATTTCACCCTTTACCACCACTCTTTGTTGTCTTTGTATTAGAAATGCTGCAATCCATTCTAGGTACTCCTTTCCAATTCCATAACTGCTAATTTTACTTAATAATCTTCTTTGTGCAACTCTGTAAAGCCTTATTAAAATCACAGTATATTACGTCCACTGTATATCCATCATCAATAATTTCAGTCCATTTGTCCAGAATCTTTATGAGCTGTAACACCATAGATCCTTCTGAGATAAAGCCATATTACTTTTCACTAAATAAGCTGTTGGTTCTCATGTGAGTCATTATCTCTTCCCTTATCATAGTCTCAAAAATCTTACAGATTATACTTGTTAAACTGACTGGCCTATATTTCCCTGGATCACACTTGGAACCCTTTTTAAATATAGTAGTAATGTGTGTTATTAGCCAATCTTGAGAGAGTTCCTTATGCTTAAAAGAGTACTGATATAGTATTTCTAAAGGTACTAATAATTGTTACGTGGCTGTTTTTATAACCCTAGAGTGAATTCTCTCAGGTCCTGGGGATTTATGCCTTAGATTTATAATGATCTTTCTTTTTTTTTTCCCTTATTAATTTCCAGGTGATTCAGTGTTGGTACATTCTTTATCACACAGTGTGATACCTCTTCTTCAGGCTTCATAACAAACACCTTCAAAAATTGTTCTGCTAAAACTTCAACATTTTCCAGATCAGTTTTGGATTTTCCACCTTCAGCAGTACCCCTGTTTAAGGCAGGAATACTTGGTTTATTTCTGTCTTAGTTTGCACATATTTCCCAAACACTTTTGTATTATCCCTCACATTTTTTTGCAATCTCCCTTTCTTTTAGCTTCACAGCATTTCGAGCTTCTTTTCTAATTTGATTATTTAGTTTTCTGTACTCCTTCTCAGTCTCCAGATACTCATTGCTAGTAGATTCATTCAGATTATTTTTCGAGGATTTCATTATCATCCAAAACCTCTGTTTCCTTTTTATCTTAAACCATAATTTCTTTTTCATTGGTAGATTGTTATTCGTCATTTTCCTAGACTGATTTAAATTCCCCATCTTTCGTGTAGGTACACTCTTGTCTATTGCAATATACCTTTTTATTTGAATTTTCCCCACATCTCAGTATTGGTAACCTTGGATAGGTATTTCACCAAGTCGGTGTTGAGTTCTCATAATCTGCTTTTTCAAACAGATACATATTTTTCTTTCGTGTGTCACGATCTCCTCTATATTATAATTAATTTGTATCACAGCATAATCACTTCTCCCCAGTGGATTTCCAATTTTAACCTCTTCAACAATTGATTCATTAGTGAAAAGTAAATCTAGTATATTACCCTCACTTTCACTACTTATTCTTGTTATTTCCTTTACATGTTGGGTCTAAAAGCAATCACGCACCTTCTCCACAAATTTTGTTCCAAGATATTTCATTCCAGTTTTGGTAGTACAATTTTTCCAATTTATTTGTGGCAGATTAAAGTCTCCCATCACAATCTTGAATGTAGCCTTCATCTCAGCTAATTCTTGCAATAAATCCAGCAACAGTTGGTCATTTCCTTCCTGGCTTGTTGGACTCCGATATACTGGAGTTAAAGTTTCCTTGAAGCATAATTTCCAGACAACAATACTCTCTGGAACATAAAACCAATTCAACTTTATTTTCTAATGCAAAACAAATAAAGTTCCTTTACGCTGATACTAGTAGTAAAGAGCTTGTCGCACTTACATTTTAAAATGTCACATAAGCGCTCCAGTCAGCAACAGTGTTTATATGACCAATTTTTTCGTCAGAAGCGGGGTAGGTAAGAACTCGACGCGAAAGCCACCCCTATTACGTGAAATCCTGTGGTCATCACAACGTAAGTGCAACACCGGACAGGAATATTTACTTGTTATATATTACGAGACTGTTATCCTTTTTGTCACATTCAAGGCAGTGTTTAATATTAATTGGATGTTGTCTACTATCTGGTACTTGTGATATTATTGCAGCCAGTTAAATTTGAGTGGCACTCACAACTGACCGAAATTATACAATCTTATATGATTGAAGATTAATCTCCACTAGATAAATAAAGTCTATAAATGAATAAAAATGCTCATCATAATATATTTTGCTGACCCCCACCTCCTTTTATTGATTGATTACTTATTTATTTTATTGATTGATCTGTCACTTCATCTCTTCGGTGTAACACTGTCAACATGAATAGAAGTGCTTATTTCAAACGAAACACTATACTAGTGACATCTATGGGCCATACAACCGAGCTTGCGCGTTCGAGAGCGAGTTCATGAGTACCCACAATCAATGATATTTTTGTGTGGAATTGAAGCGTCGCTTGTTTAGAGGTCGATGCGACGCTAGTTGGGCCAGTGGGAAACACAAAGCGTTTGTTGAGAAATTTGCATCCTCTGGAGTAAGATGATGTAGTTATTATCACTATGTACAGTTAGACTCTTATTCCTACAATTGATGCGTATGAAAGAATCTTGTACATGTTGCCATTATATAGGTAAATGCATGTATACATAATTCTGGTTTCCCTGTCTTTCCCAGGGACCCATAGCTTACCTATCCACAGTAAACTTTTTGTAGATAGTTGATTGTAGATTGAAAAAGTATATAATAAATAGAATATGAAAGGGAAATTGATGACGAATTATTCCACTTTGGAACTGACTAGAAATAGTTAATATGCATGTAGAATTAAGAATAAGTTTATTTTGCATGACAACATTTGTGTTCGGCTTTATTCTCATGTATGTCTTGTGAGGTTTCGTTCAGTAATTGATAAGGTAATTAGAAAAAAGTATTTGTACATTGAACAGATTTTCCGTTATAGATAATACATCGGCGATATATTGTCTGTATCCACGTCAAATTTTGCCTTTGTTATTACCGGCAAATGTCCCCTTGTCAAAACAAAGAGTTGCTAGATTGTCTTAATTTACCCATGTTATCAGACTTCATTAGCAACATTGGTGAATTACTGATAACGAAAATTAAGTATATATATTCATTTGAACGTTTTTATTGCAATGATTTCCCCGTAACATTGTAAGAACTTGCATACCTAAGGCTTAAATGGCCACCGGTAAAATGTTGGGAAACATCCAGCAGCTATGATGTTTGCTCATCATCTTAATAACCGCAGTGCTTTTGTTTCTACCGTATAAGTAGTGTTGGTGATGCCTAGACAATTATATTTGTATTATCAAAAACTGAAGCGAAATTGCTTAACGTTCTATGGTAAAATTTTGGCAAGCATCCTCCGTCTCTGATAACTTAAATACATATGCGTTATACTTGCATCTTTACAACATTCATCATCATCAAGAGTAACGATCGCAAAGTACTCTTCATAACATACTTTTTTAAAGCCTTAGGTCCAGTATTCGTATTCGCTAAAAATAACTGTCGAAAAATACTCCTAATACTGTGTATTGCCTCTTGAAGCCATAGTTCTGACAAACTCCTACAAGCCTAACCTAACGTTATACCAATTTCATTATTGGAGTTTATTACTACAAAGAAAATAAATTTAGGCGTGATTTGCAGTAGAAACAGTGATCTGTGACCATTAATAATACATTTAAATATATACCGTTAATGTGTACGTAATCCATGATGTTAACACCAAAACTACAGTACCGTGCAAGCCATATATGAAAAAGAAGTTCAGGGATTTCTGAGCTTGTTTCCATCTAAAGTTATCTGTATCTTTATAGTTAACGACAAGAAACTATTAATGTTTTTATTTTTGTGTCGCCTTTGCAACATCGGAAAATTCCATTAATAAATTGGGGATTGAGTGTGTACGTATTGTTTAGAAGCGCATAACAATGGCGATTCAGAAATATTTTAATTTTTATGATAAAGATATAATAATGATTGTAATAATTGAATGACAACAATAATAATATTTGTAACAATAATGGCAGTAAAAAAAAATAACAGTAGTAACAATAGTAACTAATGGAATATAAATATCTTATTTAAACTGCGAAAGTTTTGAAAACGTGACCAAATGTATCTGCTACTAATGACCACTTGTTCTAACAAGCGATTTAGTGGAAGGATATATTTATAAAAATAGAAACAAGTAAAGTTTTCTTGTTGGCTAAACACGATATGTACCCCCCCCCAAAAAAAAAAAAAAATCCGTGGCTTCAAGATATATATATATATATATATATATATATATATATATATATATATATATTCTGATTAATAGCTTTGGCTATTTTGAGATCCAACTTCTTCAAAGTATAAACAAAATCATTCATGATGTCAATTCCATGGATATGGAGGTGAAGAGATAGGCGCTGATGAATGCCGATATATATATATATATATATATATATATATATATATATATATATATATATATATATATAATGAAAGTAGCAGTTGCCGACAAGACTGACGAGTTAAACACCATAAGAGGAAGGAGCCTTTATTTGTACGACGTTCAAATAAAGGCTCCGTCCTCATATGATATATATATGTATATATATATATATATATATATATATATATATATATATATATATATATATATATATATTACGTTACCCAAACACCGTGAACAACAATTAGACTTGGCAACATTTTACTGCATGCACCATTTTTTAATCCAATATTTATCTTGATACTTTTAATACAGACTTATCTATTACAATAAGGTGAAATGTTACAAATATCCCTGAAAGTATATATTGATATAGGTATATAATATCTCGTGCAAGACCGCTAGAACGGTCGACAATGACGTTATTCCCACATGAAAATTGGGTACTCGCAGATGGCCATCCAAAATAAATTCCACCACGGAAATTGAATTAATTACTAAGGTTGCAGTGTTGAACTTTCCCTTGTTGTATTCTGTTCAATATAATTTGACTCCCGTAAAATCGCAGCTTCATAACCTGGGCGGTGTACATAATTGACGTTTCCAGGGTGTTTTGCATACGCGGGCGGTGTCATTATTTTGAACGTCAACGCGGTGTTGACGACTCCGTGCTTTTAGGTCACGTGATGTTTCGCCGATGTAAAAATCGTTAAATTCTTTACCTGAAAACCTGTCGACACCAGCCCTGGTGTAATTTTCCTGCTATTATTCACATTTCTTGATGGACGCGTAACATATAAACCTAAATTTCGTAAAATAATTAAGTCACACTTTTTTGGGAACAAGTATCATTGAAAGGGTTTGTTGGGAATTATTTTTCTCGTATATTGGCAGGTGCAACGAGTCATCTAATACTGAAATCCATGCAGTGGACCTAAATATTTGAGTACTATCCAAACATACCTCGTTGATATATCCGTGTCATGTCTCCTTACCAATATTTCGTAGCGACTTTTCATTTCAAACGAAGAGATCATATAATCTATACATAGTTAATCTGTACACCTTTTGACGAAGGCAAGCCTAGTATTTATTAATTTCTTTTGATACGCGTGTGCGTCGGATTCATTGTGGTCTTTGAACACTTGATGGATTCGTGATCGACATTTGTTACCTTCCCGGTTGAAAGCTTATCTGGACAATTTGTCACATATCACAGAAGTGATACAGCGTTTGGTCACAAAGTAAAATAATAGATATTTCAAACGAGCTGTATTCCTCGACACTAATGTGAAAATAAAAGCAAATACGCTATTTTCATCAAGTGAACTTTATACACCCACATTTTATTTACCGACACAAAAACAAAAATAATGGAAACTGTATGACATTAATCGTTATTGTGTCTCATTATTAGTCGTATATTTCCACTAAATGCCCGAATACTATACATAGACCTTCATAGTTAAAATATATAGGCCTATATGCTATTGGTGCCGGTATAGTATGTGGCCTACCTTTTTGGATATGGCCTACGATTTTTTCCCCTTTGGTATAGTATGTGGCCTACCTTTCCAATTAGGTTAAGTTAGGTACCTAAGCTAATCTAACTTAACCTTTTTCAAATTTTCTTGATGTAGGACATATTCAAATAGGGTAGGTCACATACTCTACCGGTTTGAAAGAGGTAGGCCACATATTATACCGGTACCATGTTATTAACCACTTCGGTTCGATGGCGCCTACGTAGGCGTCATGAGACGTCGGTGTTTTGATTATATATTTTTGTAGTTATACATGAGTTACCCCCGGATTCTGTGAACTGGGTTGATCACGTTATATGTGTTTATTATTATTCACAGTAAAAAAAGAACGAGTAATACAGCAGTATTTTATCATGCGAGTAGTGTGATGTGTCGTTCATATGGCAGCCGATGCTGCGCGCAAGAATTTGACTCGCACTGAAGTGTTTAAAGCAATGAGTGTGTCAGTTGATAATAATAATCACATTTTATTAGTGTGTTAACCCATTAAACTCCGATGACAAGATGTCTTGTCATTTGGTCAAATAAAACAAAAAATTATAAAACACCAAAATGTTTGATCCAACACCAGAAAAATATGACGTCAGTCCTCCTCGCTTCGCTCGCGAGCTCGCGAGCGAAGCGAGGAGGACTGACGTCATATTTTTCTGGTGTTGGATCAAACATTTTGGTGTTTTATAATTTTTTGTTTTATTTGACCAAATGACAAGACATCTTGTCATCGGAGTTTAATGGGTTAACTTAGTATGCCTCTATGGCTACCAGGAAACTGGTTCAAGAGTATGATACAACTCATAAACAAAATAAAGATGCTGATTTTATAGTAAACCAATTTAGACATTGCTGAGAACATTAGAGCCCATCCAATAGTTAATGAAGAATCCTCTCAAGTCATACAAACGTGGAAATATAACTTTCACTTAGTAATGGTACAGCTAAGGTGTAAATTCATATTACTTACAGATTATAAAAACATGGACACATTTAAATAATTTATTCTAATATTAAGATATTCAGACCAATTCCATGAGTAAAATTTGGGGCAGTGGATTGATTGATTGATGGTCAGTATTTGAGGTATTGTCTTTGCATGATATGAAATTCAAAGACTACTGTCATCTGTTTAGGGTGACCATTTGCTTTTATTTCTTTTGGCAGAGCAAAGGTAACCCTCAAACGACCTTCATTGAAAGAGGTGCTCAGAAGCTGTACATGATGGCTGATAGTACAGTCCTACTGATGATGAACCATCCAAGAGAGAATCCTTTCCAGTGTAAGCAATGCAATGCTGCTTTCTCAGAAGAATTGAGTTTCAGTCAGCATATAAAAACCCACAGTGAGGCAAAACCCATACAGTGTGAGCTATGTGATGCTACTTTCCCTCAAAAAACTCATCTTAACCGACATACCAAGAGGGTCCACAATGCAACGAAATCCTTCCCGTGTCATCTCTGTGATGCGGCTTTCTCTGAAAATAGTGCTCTCAGTAGACATATGAAGATTCACACAGGAGAAAAACCTTTCCAGTGCCAACAGTGCGACGCTGCGTTCTCGCAAAAATGTCATCTAAACAAGCATGAGAAAATACATGCCAGAGAGAAACCTTTCCAATGTGTGGTATGTGATGCTGTTTTTTCAGACAAAAGTATTTACAGTGAGCATATGAATTCCCACAGTGGCGATAGACCTTACCAGTGTGATCTATGTAGTGCTGCTTTTTCACGAAAAAGTAATCTCATTCGTCATGGGAGGATCCACACAGGAGAAAAGCCTTTTCAGTGTGGCTTGTGTGATACTTCTTTTGCAGATAGAAGTTCTTTTAGTCGGCACGTCAAGAGCCACACGGGAGAGAAGCAGTACCCGTGTGATCTGTGCGACGCTGCGTTCTTACAGAAACACGATCTGAACCAACACAAAAGAATACACACCGGGGAAAAACCGTACGGGTGTCAGCTGTGTGATGCAGCTTTCTCGCGAAAATTTGTTCTCAATCAACATATGAAGACCCACACTGGAGAGAAGCCTTTCCAATGTGAGCTCTGTGTTGCCGCTTTCTCTCAAAAAGGTCATTTTGATGATCATATGAAGATTCACATAGGAGAGAGACCCTTCCAGTGTGAAGTCTGCAATGCTGCTTTCTCACGCAAAAGTAATTATATGCGTCATTTGCAGATCCACAATCGAGAGAAACCGTTTCACTGTGAGATATGCAATGATGTTTTCACACGAAAAGATGATTTCAATCATCATATGCAGGTTCACGCTGGAGTGAGTCTTTTGTAATGTGAGTTATGTGTGGCAGTAGTCATCATTTAAAGCACAAGGTCACCACACACAAAGAAAAAAACCCAATGTCTCTATTATTTATATGTGAAAAATGTCACATTGTAAATCTAAACAGCTGTGAAACATTATGAAGATTTGTTTGAAAATTTTTGTTATAGTGATTGGTGCATGTTTATGAAGAGGCAGTAATGTTTGTCAACATTGTATGTCTCTCCCACAGTCTAGATGGTTTTGTTAGGTGACAAATTGTCCATAGTCAGCAATCTCAGATGTTTCTCTTCTTTCAGTCTTGTAATTGTTTCACTTTCGAGTGAATAAACCGGTGATAGTCTCTTTGTACTTTGCTCATTTCCAACACATCAATTTTGGGCATTCAAGTTATTTTTTTTCACATTTGGTTCCAATTATAATATATTCTGTCGACTTTTTGTAACAATTTAGTCTTTCTATATTTGATTCCCATGATCTTTGCACTATCTGCAATTGTGTAGCATATTCCATCCACCATGCCATTAACAAATCTACAACATTACAGTTGACAGTTACCTTTTGAGACTTTAATTAATTCTGGCCATTCTGACATCGTTAACCACTATTCTCATGCATCAATCCTTCATAAAGTTCATCATCCATTCCAAGAGGCTCCAATTAAGCCCTCTAACATGCTCCAGTGTCTATAGTAGTTGTTTAAGATGTTTTCTGTAGATCTGAGTACGTACATATAATCCACTGAGCCATTTCTCTTCCAGGAGACCTACAACTCCTTGATAACCAGCAACAGACACCAGAATGGTCCATGATTCACTCAAAGAATATTGTGTTGTTACTTGGGTATGGCTATGGTGGGGCAGTGGAATATAAAGTGTTCAATGTCTTCTGTGTGCTGGTTGCATTTTGAGCAGCTTCTATTGTCATTACTGTGTTGTGTGATGACCTGAATGTACTGTGATTCTTGCTACTTTAGGGAGATATTCTGCAATGTGGCTAATGTCTGAGTAGGTTTGGTAGAGTAGGGAGTTTGGTCATTGACCTTGGAGTGAGTGTCATTCCAATAAGACAAACATCAATGAGATGAAATCTATTAGAAACTTTAGACAAATGAGTTGTAAGTTTTTAAAAAAAGACGCATTGTGGCACATGTTCCATACATGTGTTTTTGGTATTTGGTTGGTTTCTTCAGCATGATTTTTCATTAAAAGAGGTGTAATTCATTCATGACACCTGGACTGCAGCACAGTCAATTGGCAGCCATTACTACAATGGCTTGGGACCTATCATATGTGCGAGTTTGCTAATAATAGTGCTGTTCAAACACATTATTTTTACATTTTCTTTCTTACATTTATATCAGAAACAGGAGCATGATGACTGCAGAGCAGGCAATTGGCTACCATTACTGTGATAGCTTGGGGCCTCTCATGAGTTCTGTTCAAACCCATTTTGTCCTTTTTTTACTATTATATAAGAATAGAGGTGCATGACGATCTTTAGAATAACTTTTAACAAATTGAAAGGTAATCAAACTTATTGACTTTTTTTACTATAATAAATTTCCTGAATTTGATTAGCAGATATTTTTATTTTATTTTTTTTATTTATTTTTTTTGGGGGGGATAAGCCTTACCATTTCAAAGGAGTTGTATCATCAGTAGTAAATCTTGGAGTGCCTGTATTGTTTGAGTAGCAGGGTGTGTATTTTCTTGTGTCCAGTTGGTCATGCACCATTAAAGTGAGTCACTCTGACAGGTTGACATGGATTAGAAAAGGAACCACAGGAGTCTTAACCTAAGTTTGTTCCTGACTAGTTTTGTAGATAATTGAATCTCAAATAAATGGATTTGGAACATCTAAGTCAGATGACCTGATTTTGCAAGGTCGGGTTTTGTGGGAGAGGAAGGAAAGTATGTAGAAAATTAAATGATGGTTGTGTATAGAAGGGGCTGTTGCCAATGAACTCATTTTAAGGATTATTTATTAATTTATGTAGGCTTAGGAGGCTGGTGAGTGAGGATCAGGATTTGTGTCGATAGTAATTAATGAAAGCAGGGAAAGGGAAGGAAATATAGTTGCAGAAAAGGGCAGAGAGGCTCGAAAATTAGAGGCAAACTGGGATATAATCTGAAGATTAGAAATGAAGTGAATCTTAGAAGAAAATGTACATGAGACAATATCCTATGAGGCATGAGTTGATTCCACTTTCTGCTTGTAGCAATGAATATCATCTTGGGCAATATCCACATGGTCATAGATGAGTTCTCATGTACACAGGTAGTGGGTGAAGTGCAGGAGATATATAATCTGTATGGTGATATCTGGGTGTCATTTGTCGAATTAGGTTTAATGTTTGGCATGGAGTCTTTCAAGATGTCTGTAGTATAGTATATGCTTGTATTTGTTGAGTGAATGGAGTACACTGTAAAGTATGAGTGGTGGGGTTTTTGTATATATGGACCTCTCCCAGTGGGCAGCACCTTCCCCTGTTACTAACATTGTCATGGTGAAATGGAAAATGAACTTCAATATCTCCAAGTGTAGCGTGTTAAAGGTAGGGCTACACAACCCCGAAAATAGATACCATTTAGATAACACGTTTTTAGAAAAATCTGAGTGCGAGAGGGACTTGGGTGTTCTGATGAGTCTGGACCTCAAAACCAGGAAGCAGTGGATTAGCGCCAGAAATAAAGGTAACAGAGCATTAGGCTTCATTGCTAGGACGGTAACGAATAGAAGTGCAGAGGTAATTATCAAACTCTAGCGATAGTTAGACCCATCCTTGACTATGCGGTACAGTTTTGGTCTCCGTCCTACAAAATGGACATCAATTCACTAGAATCAGTACAGAGAAGAATGACCAAAATGATACATGGACTCGGAAATTTGCCTTACGAAGAGAGGCTTAGGCACCTAAACTTACACTCTCTGGAAAGATGTAGAGTGTGGGGTGATCTAATAGAAGTGTTCAAGTGGATCAAAGGTTATAACAAGGGTGAAGCAAACAAGGTCATCATAATAAAACAACAGGGCAGGACTCGCAGTAATGGGTATAAACTGGACAAATTTAGATTTAAGAAGGAAATAGGCAAGAATTGGTTTACTAATAGGGTGGTCGATGAATGGAATAAACTTAGTAACCATGTAGTAAGCGCTGAAACTATCAGTTGTTTTAAGAAATGATTAGACAACTTTATGGATGGGATGACAGGTGGTGATGGATACGGAGCCGCCTAGTGTAGGCCTTATGGTCTCTTGCAGTCTCCTTTATTCTTATGTTCTTCAAGATATGTTGATTACAGCAGTAAACATCATATGATGCCTAATACCCAGTGATAACTCCAAAGAAATCAGGCACATCACCATGACATTCAAGAGCCTGAGGTAATCTGAAAACTTACTGAAAAAAACATTGAAATGTGAGGGAAGAGGATAAAGAAAGATCAGATTTGCAGTAACTAGTGGATTCAAACTTTGGTCTTTCTCTCATGCTTTGCATGACACTAAGACCCAAATGGCTTATAAGTCAACAACATGGGGAGAATATAGGATATTTGACCACAAAGAGGAACATTAAGACCAGTAGAAACCAGCATTGTTTATGATATTACCTGTGACAAATAAGACAATGCATAATATGGTGAGGTGTATAGAGGACTAAAGAATAGATTCAGAAAATACAAAGGGGCATTATGCTCTGCTGGGAAAGAAACGCTTTAGTGGACCACATTAACACAGGGAGACATTTACTAAATTGGGAGGGAACCCCTGTTTTAGTCTCCACACACACTCATAAAGAATATTAGTTTAACTGAGCCACTTTACATAGCTAATTGCAGCACCAACAGAAGGATAGGAGAACCTAAATAAACAAAAGCCTGAATGACATTTTTGGCCTCCATGAATGGAACCTTAGACCACCTGACTTAATCTATATACTCTAGCCTACTATTGCTCTCATTACATCCCCTTTTTTCATCACCATTTTCTACTTTTCTCTTAATCATTTTTAATTTTAATTTATTTCATATGCATTTCTATATTATAATTTCCATTTTATTTTCTGTTGAAAGCAACAGAGCTCTTATTCTTTTGGGTATATCATTTCAGTTCATAACTTCATAAAATGAGAGCATATAAACTGAACACAATGTGTAAGACTGTCCTATATATTTTGTATCTGGCAGCCCAGTCAAGTGGTCTACTGTACAGTAATAGCAGATACTGCACTCATTTGCACTTGTTATTACACTCTGTCACAAAGAGTAGATTTATGGATATTTCCTTGTTGATGCTGCAGTCTCACTAATTTCTTATTTATATTGATCACTGTGAATGCTGTTTAGGCTTCTTACAAATGATACTTCAATTACAGGGTTGTTGTGGATTTCATCTTTAAGTGCTTTTATAAATATTGTTTCAAAAAGATGTCAATATTTATAAGCATACTATTGTGCTGTGGTCTGGTTTCATTTCAGCCTTGCAAATATAAAAGATCCAATACAGTGGCTTTTAGTGAGTATCCTTGCACATTAGATAAAAGTGATAATTTAATTTGCAGCTAAGTTTAAGATCTGGTGTAAGTATATTATTGTGAAAGGCCAGCATTTTGACTGATCCTGCCTTTTTTTTTTATATTACATTAAGAAAGTAAAGCTTTAAAAATTGCCATTCTTTTATTTTCTGACACCTTAACTAATCTTTCAAGTACTCCAAAGTCTATAAAGTCTGCGTAGAGCTATCTCAGGTAAGCTCTATATCTTATATATATGTATATATATATTCACTTTAAGCCTCACTATACATACCAGTATACACAAATCAACCTTTATGTAAAACCTGCAATATTTGGGAAAAATGTTAATCGGATAATGATGCATATTTACTATATAATTCAGATATGCCAATGAAAAGATCAAACATGCCTGGGATTTATTTTTGCACTACCCAATTCATTTTTATGCTTGCATACAAATATTACCTGTACTAGAGTAATGACTGCTGACATACAGTCAATATTAGGGGTTTTGGGGTGCCTATATGGACCAGAACCAGACACTATTCATCTTTGCTAAATGAGAGAAGGGGAGGTGCCATGTGATGACATGGTGAGGGCAGACCAGCTCTGGTTTTTGTGCTCTCCTGTAGAAGTGTCTTGCTGCAGTTGGATAACTAAATTATGTGGCAAAATATATATATTTTTAATGTTTAGGTTACTTGAAGGGGTGAGGATGTGGTTCAATAACTAATGTGAAGAACGGAGGGGAGCATGAGGGAGTTTTATTGGGATTTCCCCCTACCCTCCCCCTCATATTAGAGGTGTATGGGAGATGACTGTTGAAATGTGGGCTTGCTCAGTGTATTATTTGTCGGGCTTGTGCACTAGCATTTTTGAAGAGTATAGTTCTCAATAGTTGGGCATTATTGAAATCTATGAAAGACTATCATCTTTGCTTTATAGCAATACAATCTGAATTATGCTAAATAACTGTGTGTAAAGGTGCAGCTAGTAAAGTTTTTGGGATTTATAGGAGTGTAAGAAATTATCTTGCAATACTACAGAACTAATTTATGAAGTACTTCCATTTGGGTCTAAAAGAACTCCTAAATTCTTCAAAAAATTTAATGTGTCAGAAAACAAAATAAAGAAGACCTAACCTTTATATTTACACATGTATCTGTAATCAAAACAATATAACAATGTATTTATGGTTGCCAACAAAACTATTATTAGAGTTGAATAATATCTTCATAAAGAATACCAGATTTCAGTGAAATAAACATCATCTTTTCTAGGTAACAATCCTTTACATTGACCTCAGACTTCATGTGTCCTAAGAAATACTAGCATAACTTATTTTAATACAATATCCAATCAAATTCTTTTAGTGTGCAATGGCTTGGAAGAGGCTGATATAAGATAACAAGAATAAAGATTAATATAAGAATACCTATAGCTATTATGACTTTCTTTCATCATTATGGATGCAAATGGGTTCTCTTAGATTTCCTATATGCAAAAATAAAGAATTACAAGTAGAACATTTAAAATTTTCTCCATCCTTATGAGTTTGAAGGTGTCTGTTCAAGGTGCCTGGCTGAGAAAAGGCAAACTGAACATTTGTAAGGCTTTTCACCCGTATGTGTGTGCAAATGTTCTCTCGGGTAACTTCCCCAAGTAAATGCCGATGAACAAAATGAACATTTGTATGATTTTTCACCTGCGGGTTTCCGAAGGTGAAATTTCAGAGTACTTGCTGCAGAAAATGTGGAACTACAAACTGAACATTTGTGACGTGTTTTGTCAAAATATATTCTAAGATGTTTATTCAAGTCACCTGTCTGCGAGAAAGTCTTCTCACCAATAGGACAAATATGAGGTTTATCTCCTGTGTGTGCCTGTAGGTGCTTTTTCAGACTTCCTGATTGTGAGAAGGCAGAACTGCAAAGTGATAATTTGTAGGTCTAGTGTGCTTCTGAAGATGTTGCTTTAAGGCACAAGCACGAGAAAATGCAGATATACAGATAGAACATTTGTGAACACCAGTGTGTGTTCGAAGATGATCTGTCAGAGAAAATGCACCATCACAAAGTGAACATTTATAACGTTTCACCTGTGTGATTGCGAAAGTGCATTTCTAAATCACTTGCTTTTACATATGCTGATTTACAAAGAGTACACTTATAAGGCCTTAACCCATTCAACTCCGATGACAAGATTCTCGTCATTTGGTCAAATAAAACAAAAACAAAAAAAAAAAAAGACCAGAAAAATCATGACGTCACCAAAATGCGAGCGAGGCGAGGACTACTGACGTCATATTTCTGGTTTCTATGGTATAGAAGGCGCCTTCTTAAGGTGGTGGAGGTTCTACCGATGTAAGTATTGGAGCCGTCACAGCGGCTCTCCTGACAAGAAAACTCGTAAATTACATTGGTAGATGCCTCCTTGGGAGTCCTAGGAGCTGTATTGTTCCTCATGAAAAGGGATCTTGTGAGGTTTGGTTTGGCATAAATTCTCAAATCGATGGTATTATTTGAGTCTGTTGGGGTGACCCCTCTTTTTATGATGCCCCTGATGGCGTCGCATTCATCCTTGTATCCTTCTTAAGAAGGCGCCTTCTATACCATAGCAACCAGGGAGCTATTTTTCAACATTACATCGATCATCACGATCAGAAGCCGCCCCTACAAAAATTGATCGATTCCACTACCATCCTCCTTAAAGAATCGAACTTTAGAAAGATGCAAATTGCAGAAGCCGTAGCCATCACCTCCCGACACCCTAACATTAATGTGCAAGTCTCTTCCGACTACATTCTTCCCTCAGCCCGCCCCTATGAGCACCATGGACTCCAGCCCCACCACGAACAACCACCACAAGAAATTCGAGCCCCTCTTCCTAGCTCAGGTGAGTCGGTTCCCCTAGATCAAGAACCTCGGTCAACACGTCGCGTGACTAGGAGACAAACCAGAGCTCATTCCCTTCGCCCAGGATCACGAGCGACACCGCTCGGCCAATCAGCAGCCAGCATTACGCCCGAGCCGGGTCACCAGAGCTGCGTGCAAGGTTGTCTCAGGTCGGGATCAGAACGAGAACCCAGCGACCAATCAGCGTTCAGCACTCCTCCCGGGCCAATCAGCCTGAGCCTTATACCTCCTTTATAAGGCCCACACCCAGATGCTTGCTTCATTCTTCTCCACGACTCCACGAATAGTAGACCTCCTCGATTCACCATGAAGTCCTCTCACCCTGAAGAAGCCTCCCGGTGAGGCGAAAAAACTTTGAAGTTTTCGGTGTATTTGTTCAACAGTTTCACACTGTTACATCCTCAAGAATACAATTGTCGGCACACATCAGCGCATTTCGTTACACTATGGATGTTTTCGTTCATAATCTGAACCACGAAGAAAAGGAATCCTTTTATAAATTGAAGAACCTTCATTTGAAGATAGTCAAATCTATCAGCGCAGTTGACTTCAACCAAAATTGCCTTCGCGAGAACCTGTGCCCCAGAAATATATATATATCTATATCTATCTATATATATATTGTGGCGAAATTGCATGTATGAATGTTGCATAGTGTGCCTGGATGGTTGGTATGCGTGTAAGTGATGCGTGATGTCGGAGAGTCGAAGCATAAGCAAGGGGGTATGTAGCGAGGGTATGCAGGGGGGGGGGGGGTCCCGGCGTCGCTCGCCATACCTCGCATAGATAGAGTAAGCCTAGCATTGGTGTTGAAAACACGTGTAAAATCCTCATGTTCGCTAAGCAGAATAAACAAGAGAAGACTGAACTCCTGCCTTTCCCTGATCCGGACAATTGTAGGCATGAACTTGTCTTTAACTCGTGATTCCATGATCACGGCCCACATGAAAGAGAAAAAGGTGAGTTAATGTACATGCGAATACGTAACAATATATATAATGTATACACACACACACACACACCCTCTTCTGTACAAAATCTCTTGTTTTTGACTGTATTAATATATTTAGATAAGTATTATTAGACAGAAAGTAGTAGTATGTATAGATCAGCAAACAAATTTAAAAAATGGCAACATAACAATCAGCAGATAAAAAGAAGGGTGTAATGGAAGCTGGACCAGACAACTGTAACAAGATCACCACATTTAAAAAATTGAACAATTAGAAATTGGGTCTGTGTGCATTCAAGTGACAAGTCTTAATTGGAATACCCTTATTATTCAACCTACTCATAAAGGAGAAATCCTTATAGCACCTAACACTTTGAAAGAAGCATAAAATTGTAAAAAATACAGACCTTGATGGCATAAAAAAAAAGGAGAGGGAGAGCAAATTTACTTTTATTCTGGGAATTACCATACTGGGACACGCTTTCAACAGAAAATTTGATTTCAATCAACTCTTTCTATATCAGTGTTACTTTTTCCTTCATTCTATTTGCCAACAAAGTATTTCATATATCTTTGTGGTAATCCCTCAACCGTATGGGATTAAGCAAGCATACACGTTATGGAAAGTTTGAGAGGTACTTAGTAAGGATCACCATCAATGTAACGTGTTTTACTTAGATATGCCATGGGAAAAAGTCATCGAGGCTAGAATACTGGAGGGTATGTTTAAGTCATGCAAAAGGAATTCAGCACAGATGGATTAATATAGGTTTTCCATCCCTACTTTCCACTAGTGTGTCAACCGTGGAGACATCCAAGTTTGTTTACCATAAGAAGACGTTAGGGTGCAATGAGGCATGAAACTCACTGTTAACATAAATTGATAGAGACTGGAGTAATGTAACTATTAGTCATAACGAGACAACAGCAGCCTGCATTTCCACTAGATCACTGACAATCTCGGAAGGGGGAGGGGGAAAAGAGACGGAAAGTTTCGTACAACAGCGTCTCATTATATATATATATATATATATATATATATATATATATATATATATATATATATATATATATATATATATATATATATATTTTTTTTTTTTTTTTTTTTTTTTTTTTTTTATGGTGGCGTCAGTGAAGGACGGAAGGTTCCTCACGTACGACCAAGGCGTAGATTTACAATCAAGAGACGATTCAGTGTAACACTAGGTAAATTCCTTATTTCATAAAGTAAAACCAGATAGTATAACACACAAGATGTAACACCTATCAAACCTTGACGTCAGGAAATCACATGGCCCGGATGGAATTGCAAATTGGATTCTAAAAGAATGCAAAGAAGAACTAACGGACAAAATACATAATATAATAAGTTGCTCACTCAAAGAAGGAAAAATACCAAAAGACTGGAAAAATGCTAACATTGTACCAATATATAAAGGAGGAACCAAGGAAGAACCAACTACGTAACTATAGGCCAGTCTCACCAACAAGCACTATAACCAAAATTTGTGAGAAAATAATCAAGAATAGATGGATAAAACACCTGGAAGACAACAATATAATAAAACCAAGACAATTTGGGTTCAGACAAGGAAGATCATGTACCACAAACTTAATATGTTTCTACTCAAGATTAATAGACATAGTGCAAGAAAGGAATGGATGGGCTGATTGTGCCTTCCTGGACTTACAAAAAGCTTTTGACAAAGTACCACACTAAAAAATATGAAAGAAACTCGAACATATAGACGGGATACAAGGGAACCTACGAAAATGGATGGAGGACTTCCTGATTGGTAGAAAGATGAGAGTAGTGCTCAGAGAAAAATATTCAGATTGGAAAGAGGTGATCAGTGGAGTACCGCAAGGATCTGTACTAACTCCAATAATGTTTGCTATTTATGTGAATGACACGGATGAGGATGTGAAATGTTACATGAGCTTCTTTGCAGACGACGACAAACTGTTAATGAAAGTAAAAACTGAAAAATATTGCAAAGCACTGCAGGAAGACCTGAATAATGTATGGAACTGGAGTCAGAAATGGGAAGTGGACTTCAATATCAACAAGTGTAGCATAATGGAGTTTTGTAAAAGCAAAAACAGAATATCAGGACAATATAAAATTGGAACCAAGGAGGTAAAGAAGGAGAGATCCGAAAAAGATTTGGGTGTAATTATCTCAAACGACTTGTCCTATGACAAACAGATAAACAAAGTTGTTGGAGAATCCTACAACTTACTAAGATCAGTAAAAGTGGCATCTACATATTTGGACGAAGAAATGATTAAAAAATATTGGTCACATTGATAAGGCCTAGACTAGAATATGCGGCGACATTGTGGTCACCCAGTGTCAAAAAGAACATAAAGAAAATAGAAATAATCCAAAGAGCAGCTACAAAAATGGCACCTGCACTCGCAAACTTGTCATATGAGGAGAGATTGGCTGAACTAGATTTACCGACTCTGGAGCAAAGAAGAGAGAGAGAGAGGTTACTTACCATCTACAGAATCATGAAAGGTACAGAAATACTTGATAGAGAGGACTTGTTAAACTGGGACATGGGACAAGAGGACATGGAAAGAAAGAAAAAAAAAACAGATATAGAAGAGATCTGAAGAAAAACAGTTTTCCACATAGAGTGGTAGACACTTGGAACAAAGTGGACAATGAAATAGTGTGCGCAAAAACCATTCATGAGTTTAAAAGCAAACTAGACACTGCGAGATACAAAGGCGGGAATTTGCGAGCGTAGCTCCCCTTTCCGCAAAATACAACTAGGTAAATACATACATACATACATATACAGGTAAATACAATACATACATACATAATCTGGAAATCTCACAGCATTATTTATAGATCACGCCATACATGAGCTCTGAGTTCTCATCTGGGAGGGTAATAATTGTCGATCATAAGACACTTGGAACAAACTGGACAATGAAATAGTGTGCGCAAAAACCATTCATGAATTTAAAAGCAAACTAGACACTGCGAGATACAAAGGCGGGACACTACGAGCGTAGCTCCCCTTCCCGCAAAATACAACTAGGTAAATACAGGCTTGTATACAAAAGGGAGAGGACAGTAAAATTCTTTCACATTTATACTCGTTGGCATGAGTACATTTATTTGTTTGTTTATTCATTTATTTGTGTACTTGTTTATATATATATATGTTTGTTTGTTTATTAAATCTAATTTATTTCTTTTTTGTGGGAGGCCATTTTTATTTTGGGAGCCTTAATTTTTATGCTTTCCCTTTTGAGTATATTTCTTCCTGTTCGTTTTGCATAAACATGTAATGAATTATGCTTTATTCTATGAAGTGGGGTATCATAGATTATATTGATAAAATTATACAGTATTGTTTTGTCTTTGTTGTGGCATAATTATAATTTTCATCATCAATTTTTTTTCTTAATACATACATACATATACCAAGGCTTTTTCCCCCTTACAAGGGAGGTAGCCAAAAAGGGAAAGGCATAAAATCATTCCCACCCATTCCATCCCTGAATACACTCCACACCCCTCCACCCTCCCTCTCATCTTAGCTCCTCCTGGATGACGGGTCATCCCTGCACCTTGTCCACTGCCCTGGGTCAGAAGCAGTGTCGCAAGACACAGCACATCCACAGCAAGGCCGCTTCATTAAATCGGCGACCCCCCTCTCCGTCCCCCCATGCATAAAAAGAGAAGACAGGGAGAAATCCCTTCGGGCTGCGTCAACTTTTGCTCACACATACTACCTCACCCCCCATTCCACCTCATGCATCGCAACATCATCCATATACAACCATTCTCCATTCACCCCTGTCTTCTGTCCTCTCCCGTCCTTCCTCAACAGACATTCCCCTCTTCCCCAAAGCTCCCTTCACCCCATCCATCCACCTCATTCTAGGACGTCCCCTCATGTTCACTCCCTCCACATCTGCCTTCCATATCTCTTTTACTAGTCTTTCTTCACTCATTCTTTCAGTGTGTCCAAACCATCCTAATACTCTTTCATCAACCCTATCTCCCAACTCCCTTTCCACCCCTGTTCTCCTCACCTCCTCATTTCTCACTATCTAGCCTAGTAACCCCCATCATACTTCTCAGACACCTAATCTCAAACACATTCAAACTCCTTCTCTCTTCCTCTCTTATGTTCCAAGTTTCTGCCCCATACAGTGCTGTTGGCACAATCACTCCTTCATGCAGTCTCCTCTTAGCATCCATTCCCAAATGTCTATTCCTCATTACACTCTTCAATCCACCAAGGTATTTACTCGCTTCTCTCAATCTACATTCTACCTCCACCTTCACTCCACCTTTTCCTGCCATATTTGCACCCAAGTATCTAAAACTATCCACTTCCTCCAGTTGCTCTCCCTTAATGCTCACTTCCAGTTTACTGCCACTTTCACCCCTTATACATCTCACCTTACTTTTACCTACATTTATCTTTAGCTTTCTTCTATCACATACTCTCCCAAACTCTGTCACCAACTTCCTCAGTCCCTCCTCCGATCCTGCCACAAGCGCAGTGTCGTCAGCAAATAACAGCTGGGTCACCTCCCACTTTTCTCAATTTTCTTTAACCATCTCCAATCTCTGACCCACTACCCTTGCATTTACCTCTCGCACTACCCCATCCATGTATAAGTTGAACAGCCAGGGCGACATAACGCATCCTTGACGAAGTCCCACCTTTACCTCGAACCACTCACTCTCTCCATTTCCAATCCTGACACAAGCTCTACTACTCATAAAAACTCTTGACAGCTCCTAGAAGCTTTCCTCCTATCCCATATATCTGCAAAACCTCCCACAGTGCCTTTCTGTCTACCCTGTCGTAAGCCTTTTCCAGGTCCATAAAGGCCCCCCCCCCAAAAAAAAAAAAAAATCCTTCTCCTTTCCTATAGCTTTCTCACATATTTGTCTTACCACAAAGATCTGATCTACACAACCTCTACCCGTCCTAAATCCACACTGTTCCTCACCAATTACTCCCTCTGTTCCTCTCCTAATCCTCTCAATCAAGATCCTCCCATAAACCTTCCCAACTACACTTAACAAGCTAATCCCTCTGTAACTACTACATTCACACTTGTCCCCTTTTCCCTTGTAAAGTGGAACTATACAGGCACTCCTCCAGTCCTTCGGCACTCTACCCTCTCTCCAGCAAACATTAAATAACTTCACCAGCCAGTCCACCATCACTGTACCTCCTTTTTTAGACATTCTGCATGGCATCCATCCAGACCAGGTGCCTTACCTGCTTTCATCATCTTAACTGCCTTCACTTCATCCTTCCTTATTTCTCCTCCATTTTCCTCACTCATCACTCTCATTTTCTTAGCATTTCCCACTGCAACTATCTTTCCCTCCTTATCCTCCTTCACATTTAGCAACTCCCTGAAATATTCTGCCCATCTTCCCCTTACTGCCTTCTCTTCCATTATCATCTCTCCATCTGCACCTTTTACCTTTTCTTTTCTACTTCTTAATACTTTTACAAAAAGGCGTTCTCGCCCACGCCAAAAAATCACAAACTTTATACTCTTATGAGGAAGAAATGGGCACTTCAATATACACATTTATGTATGAATAATATATATAACCGAGCTGATACTCCTTTTTGAAACCACAATACATAATCATGCTTTTTTTGTGTGCTTTTTTTTTTATTTCTTACTTCTGCTCCCAAGTAGGCTTTCAGCCTGTCAGACTTCACCAGTTAGTCCTCTTTTTTGTGTTATCCTCGGCATTTGTAATTGTAATTTCGAACTATGTGTTCTTTTTCATTATCTGTATTTCATGTATTTGATTCACTGCCAAATAAACTTATTATTACTACTACTACTATTATTATCATTATTTATATTATCATCATTATTATTATCATCACAGCGAAATTTATAGGCTTTGTTGCTTTTGAGTTGCGATGTTTGCGTGCTGGCCTCGTATTCGCTTAGTTGTGGGTTCGAATCCTGTTCTCCTTTCCAGTCCAAGCGCATAAAAGGGCAAAGATAACGGCTTCGACCGCAGCTATTTAAGCGCTTCTTGGTGTACGCTCATCACCACTTTCAGGATTGTGGGAACACTTGGATAAACGTAACCTCGTCTTCTCCTGTCTCCCAGACGTCGTTAACGATGTCGCCAGTACTGTTCATGACCTTCCAAGCTCTTTGAATCTTGTGGGGCCTCTGTCATTTTGCGACTTGCTAGGTAAGACCACCCGCTTGCGCGAGATCGGTCTTTGTGGGAGGGGAAGAAGGTGTGTAAGAAAACGAAAAGATAGTAGTGTATAAAAGAGGGCTTTTGCCACCGAGCGAATAGGGATGTTTATTTCGAGGCGTCGTGGCTTTGGAGGTATGCACCTCCTCAGCTTTGTCCCGTTTTCTCTTCGTCTCTATGACTCGTTCCAGTACCGCGCAAGGCATTCCCCGAGTAGTGGCGGATCCAGGGAAGGGCTGAAGCCACCCCCCCCACACACACACCCAAAATTGTTCTTTTATAATTTCATTGCAAAAGTCGAGAAACCCGCCTCATGTACACCGGTGCTTGCCAGAAAGCAGCAATACAGTGGGAGAATTTTTATTCCCAGCATTTAATAACACACACCGCGATGGGTTTAGATTAACAAAAACGACGAGCCGTTCGATACTTCGCGAGGCAGAGCATAGGAGGACGAGAGGTCAGGTCTATCATGGTGGAACGCGGATAGATTCGGCGGGTATATAGGGTGGGAATTGTTTGAAGGTGTATGTACTCTGAAGGAGTCCCGGTAAGGACGAAACGTCAGAATAAATCCCTAAACGGTTCCCTGTATTTATCTCACCACCCATCCACTTATATATATATATAACCATCCATATTGGAGCATAGTTAGCTTTCTTGTGCAAACTATTTGCTGATCTCAAATTACTTATCCACCACTCTAATACATTGTGCAAATATCCCCAAAACTACAAACCAACATAACCATTCCCAATGATTAACAGTTCCTGGATTTTTTTTTTTTTTTTTTTTTTTGCACCAAGCAAATGTATTTATCTAAACTCAAGTATGGTTGAGGAATCATGTTATCTTTTAATGGTTTCGTCATAAACTGTCTCTTGTCACAAATACCTCACTGTATTGCTCATGCATCAAAGATTTCCATCCATCTTCTTCTGACTTCCACACTATTTTTTCATACTTCTCATTTACCCTTTCCACAAACCACTTCTACAGCCTTTGATATATCTAATAACATTTTCTTCATTCACTATATCACCTTCACATTTTACTGTATCCATTCTTGCAACACCTCACATTTCTCAAACAGGTTATCTCAAAAACATTCAGACTCATCTATTCTGCCTCACATTCCAAGTATCCATTCCACATAATCTTGAGAGTTTAATCACCCTTTCATACAATCATCTATTTGCACCATTGAAAGAATTTTTAAAACCAATAACCAGCATTGAATACTTCCTTTATTGGCAGATGGAAGAATTGTTTGCTTGTGGACATTTCCTCAGTCTCTTTTAATACAGGTAATTGTCATCATTCTTTCATACATGTCATTCAATATCATACAATAATTATATTCATATACATTATACATTGCTTGTATGTTCAACTGGAGCTAAACATTAAGGTATTGTGCTAAACTAAAAAAAATAACAGTGGTATGGGTATTTGTGCTTTGAGTCCTTCCTATCAGCAGGTTTGTAAGGACATACATTAAATTCTGTGAGGAAAAAATATCCTTGCCTTCTTTGAGGGGAGACAGTTGTGATATAAAAGATACTTGGCATATCTTTGTATCCATCTCATATTGCAACCTGAGTACACAGAAACAATCTGTATTTACATTTATGTAACTAATATGTGGTGTCTGGATTTAGCAATTATTCTATTTTTTTTTCTTAACAGGAATTAGTGATGAGTATTTGAAAGTGTTCCTGTAAGATGGATGTTTCAAAGAATCACCTCCCTGCCACCTATCTTCAAAACCTTTCAACATCCTTATCTCCACCCAGATATGTTGTCTTCAGACTGGGTCCAAGATCTTTATCAGCTTTGTATTTCCTCCACCTTTTCACATAGAAAATACTGACACTGGTCTCCTTTTCATATTACAAAATGCTGATGACAGAGTCTCACATTAATAAAACACAGATAACAGTCCTGTGTTTCTTCCCAGAGAGATATAAGGAAGAGCCCAAGGATTACTGTCAGCCAGCTGTTGTGGCAGTGAAACTCATATATATATGTATATATATATATATATATATATATATATATATATATATATATATATATATATATATATATGTATATATATATATATATGAATAGAAGAGTGGTGAGGTAAACACCAGGAACCATTGGAATTTCATTACTAATGTTTCGTCCTGAAAGGACTTTCTCAGAGTGTCCTTTCAGGATGAAACGTTAGTAATAAAACTCTAATGGTTCCTGGTGTTTACCTCACCACCCTTCCACTCATTCTGTCTTACGCACTTCAACATATATATATATATGACTTAAAATTAAACAAAAACTTGCTTTAGGAACAAATTCCTTCACATTTAGCAATTGGAAAACTAACTAGAAAGAATGTAATATGGAGGGACATAACCTTAAATCTATTGTATATACAAAATATCTATCAACAAGGGTAACAAATAGAGGATATGATAAATACATAACTATAAACATAGCCCTCCTTAAATTTAAATATCTAAAAGAATATCACCTTTACAGAGCATGACAAGTCTTTCATACTGAAAAACATATCTCATCAAAATCATAACTCTCCACTTTAATTTCAGTCTTTGTTTCTTTGTCTGATGATACACTGTCATTAGAACAATTGTTAGATGAGGACTCCATACCTCTTAAGTCTTCAGGTCTTTCAGATTTAGTCACCACTAATTTCAATGGCCCTAAATAAGGAAGTGATGAACTAGAACAATCGTCATTTACACTTTTAATTGTGTGTTTCTCCATATGATCACTGAGGTCTACAAAAGAAAACTTTGTATTGCAAATTGAACAATTAAGATCTTCATCCTCATTGTTAATTTTCATTTGTGGGCAAACATGCTTTTTCAGAGTCCCTAGTTCTGGAAATGATGAATTACAGATAGAACATTTGTAAACTTCATCATCTTTATGAATCCGAAGGTGCCTGTTCAGACTGCCTGATTGAGAAAAGGCTGCATTACAGATTACGCATTTGTAAGGCTTTTCGCCTGTGTGTGTACGACGATGTTCTTTTAAATAACTTGACTGCGTAAATGACGAACTGCAATAAGAACATTTGTACGGCCTTTCCCCTGTGTGTTTGCGAAAATGCACTTTCAGAGTCTTCGCTTCCGAGAACTTGGCTTTACAAACTGTACATTTGTGAGGAGTCTCGTCTGTGTGCATCTTAAGATGTTTGTGCAAATGACTTATCTTGGAAAACGTATCATCACAAAATGAACACTTGTGAGCCTTTTCTCCTAAGTGCATCTGAAGATGTCTTTTCAGATTCCCTCCCTGAGAAAACGCAGAGCTGCAAACCGTACACTTGAAGGGTTTTTCGCCTGTGTGCCTCCTGACGTGCTGTTTTAGATCGAAGGCGAGAGAAAACGAAGCATCGCAATGCGAACATTTATGAGGCCGTTCACCGGTGTGCGTCAAAAGGTGTCGACTAAGAGAACTTGCTAACGCGAATGCGGAATCACAATACGTACATTTATGCGGTTTCTCTCCAGTGTGCGTCAGAATATGCTTTTTGAGATCACCCGATCGAGAAAACGCTTTGGTGCAGAGTGAACATCGATAAGGTCTTTCGCCGGTATGGGTTCGAAAATGAAGTTTCAATTGACGTGCTAGACGAAACGATGAATCACAAAGTGAACATTTGAATGGTTTCACAACTGTATACGTTTCCACGTAAATTTCCTCTTTCTCTGCTTCATGAAACATGGAATCACATGCTAAATTTCCTTGAGGGTTTTCAAATGCATTGGCCATCCTTTCAGACATCACTGTCATTCATTTCCTGACTTGGTCACAAATTGTAAACATTTCTATGATTTGAGGCATGTTATATAAACACCTGCTGAAACCCCAAATCTATTCTTCAAAAGGATTTGACTTTTCATGTCCTTCCACTTGTTGCTACTTCTGTTATGCCAGTTTCATGCCATCTGGATAAAAGCCATCCCTGAAACTATAAAGCTTTTGTCATAACTGCAATACACATAAATAAGTGAAAAGCCATTCACACTTGGTATGAAAGACAATGTGTAGTGTATATGTATATGGTGTCTGACTACCAACTCACAATAAAAATGCAACTCAGAATCTACATCTAATTACACTACAATTAATATTTAATTACTGCAATTCAAAATTTTCAAGAGAAATTATATTATCTTATAAAGTGCTTTGTCAAACCATACACCTACTGGTTTAAAAAAAATCATATGTATTTGAAAAAAAAAAAAAAAAAGGATTACAGACTAAAACACTGGTGAGTATATATATATATATTTACTAACCAAAATTCATTGAATGACCGAATTGATTTTCATCAGTAAAGATTTATTGGGGCTTAATAAGGGGGGCCATTCTAGGTTATAACTGATGTGATGTTTGATTAAAGCACCTCATTTGATGTTATCACTCTGCCCTATTTGAATAATTGGAACTGTTGGGGGTCTGTGGTACACTGCTTGGATGGATCTCAGATTTTTTGGTTGACAAAATGTGTTATTATTATTATTGATTTATCAATTCATCTATTTATTCATATAAACACTGTTATCATATTATTATTTTATTAATTCATCTATTAATTTATCATTATTATTATTGTTATTATTATAATCATTATTTCATATTACTTATTTAATATAATTTTTCTATTTATTTAATTCATTTATTCTTTATTTATCAATATATTATAATCTTTTTCTGAGGATCTTAAACTGTATTTGAAAATCAATCATGAAAACCATATTCCTTATGAGCACCACCAGGGAACACAAGTACACAATAACCATGCCTCACACTGACAGCAGATAAAAATTATTTTACTGTCAGAAGTACAAACTGGTCAAAGTTACTGCATGATAATGTAGCCAGAGCCAAAAACTATCATCTCATTCAATAACAATCTCCATTAAACTCTTGGGAAGTCATTATACCAAAACATACAATAAGATATCTAAGCTGCTTGTGAAAAACATTCATCCATTTGATACAGTAGTTTCCCTTAATATATATTCTGGTGGAATGGCATGGCAACAAGTATGTCTTACCCTGTGAAACATATAAGTATCCAACAAAGCTAGTTTGTATAGATGAATGTGAAAATTTTGCTCATCTGAAACCAATTCAACATTCAACAAGCATACCTCATATCCTTAAATTACAATTGAGTGAATGTAAACATACACATATTCTCCAAAATTATGAACACTGGACTAAAAATCATATTTCCAATCAATGAAGATGTAATTCTTGACATGGAAGTAAATTTGGTAAATCTTAAGATGAGCACACCTTAACAATACAGCAATGGAAAATTAAATATCAATTATATATTAAGGCATGAACGTAATATACGTTTTTACTTACTGAAATCAATAACAAAAATAGTTGCTACAAGCAATACAATGGCGCCAACTCTGGCATCGCGTCGGCAAGTTTCAAGACGCCATGTTTGTTTTTGTTTGTTGTGGAAGACGAACTAAAGGAAATCTAATAAATTGGTCTAACCTAACCTCCTACGAGATATGCATTTAGCATCCCTAGAGGCCATCAGGGTCGTCGTAGCTAGGGAATTATATGATTGTACGGGACTGGACAAACAACACAAACATGGCGTCTCGAAACTCGCGTAGCAGCTCCGTTCGGTAGCGTATAGCTTTTTAGCATTTGTTCGCCAAGAAAAATGGCTATTACGTTGATGTTTTAATATACCTAATTAATATCTAATTTTGAACTGATATATTGCGTAGGCGTGCACTTTCTATTTTTTTTCATAATACCGTAAAATTCAGCAATAATCCCCAGTACGGATACATTTGCGTAATTTCTAAACAAGTTTAGTACCAGTGAACACAAACTCATGATCATGTCAATGAAAAAATCTGCAATCCTTATCAAAGAAGCAGACGATCAATCTGTGCCAATAAAAGTAAATCCAGTTAATACGTTTGTCTACTAAGAGAGAAGGTGATACTGATTAGAATATCAACATTCCAATAATAGCAGTATTAATCCTTACTAGATCTGACATGTGCAAAAGAAATTCTTCGCTTTCTACCCCTCGTACAGGTGTTATTGTTAGGCCAATGTTTGTTTACATCCTTTCGTTGCCTAACTTGAGACGCCGGCCACTGAAGTTAAAGGTGTTACTATATGAAATTAAATAGGTTGTCCGCAATACAATAAAAATACTAGAAGATGATTACGAATGTAAACATGAATAAATCATGTTCAATATTGTGTGTGTGGTCAAGGTGTAGACGTATTTCAAACGCCCGCGGTACAAAGACGTATAATACTATTCACCCCCCTAAATTTCAGTGATAAATACAAATAAAATACTTGGACTTTGTAAAATACGACCACATATTGCTGTTTTCTTTAATATATAGTTATTATATCAAAGTACATATTTAAAATTTCTTAAATGTGGGCCTTGTTTCGTGCTCACTCCTGTAGCCTAGGATGTCAGTTGGGTCCTGTTGGTTTGCCTACGTGGGTGATTTGAGGTGAAATACAGTGATGGCTGGTTTAGTCAACCTACTTAGCTACGAAGGATACTGGTAATTATATCGTTTAGGTTATATAGTCTATTTTTGCAGGTAGGGAATTGCTTGTGCCACTCCATGACCACTAGGTCAAAAGAGGCGACCAGAATTACCCCCAGAATACCTTCCCCCCCAGGAAAAATCCCCAGATTGTCACTAAATGCATAAAAAGTCCCAATCTGGGGACAAAATCTTCAGAATTGGGAGCCCTGGGATTTGGGTGACGGAGGTCAGTCTCGGTACATAACACTCCATCAGGAAAATGGTCACCAATTTGCGACGGCGAGTGAAACGGCAACGTTCCTATTTCCCACACTCAAAGACATGACAACCCACATCTTTTGACTTCGACAATGCCACTAACGCTCATGGAAAGCTGTCCCCATTCACAGAGTTGAGCGCGTTCCTCGGTGCGTTCAGCATTTTATTGGCCGCGGTTAGCTCTCCCAAACTATTAAAGCAATATAGGTACCGTTATAATATGTGGCCTTCCTTCTGAATGTGGCATTCGAAATTTTTCTTTGGTGTAGTCTGTGGCCTACCAGACTTTTATTTCTGCATGAACCAGTCTCTTACGCTTTAATAGTTTAGGAGTGCTAGTCGCGGCCAAACTAAAACGTAATAACGCGCCCAGCTCCGCCCATTCCTCCAGATTACGACACCCACAGCCAGGGCCGGATTTACATGGTGCGGGGCCCTGTCAGGTTCACCCCCTATTAAAATATCGTCCCAGTTTTCACGAAACGTGCTGTCAGCCACCTCGGAGTTTGTTTACACTCACAGTGCCGCTCGGCGCTCAGTCACAGTCAGCTGGATACTCGTTTTCTTTATCGGGATACACACACACACAAAAAAGTGCTTAGTTCAGAAGGTTGGAGGGGGTTTACACGGTCTAACGGTTCGTCGAACGCGGTTCGACAGACACGTGTTTAAAGTGATGTGTGAACGGGGTATTTGGTTGTCGAACGTGTTCGACAACCAAATACCCCGTTCACACATCACTTTAAACACGTGTCTGTCGAACCGCGTTCGACGAACCGTTAGTCCGTGTAAAGATAAGCAGCCCAGTCACCAGCTTTCCTTCGGAGAGAACATAAGAACACAAGAATGAGGACAACAATGGAAATAAGCTCACGTGTTTTTTTTTGTGTTATCCTCGGCAATTGTAATTTCGAACTATGTGTTTTTCATTATCTGTATTTGATTTATTGCCAAAGAAACTTATTATTATTATTACTATTATTACTATTATTATTATTATTATTACTATTATTATTATTATTATCATCATCATCATCATTAGTAGTAGTAGTATCATTATTATTCTTATCATTATTATACGGAGACTGCAAGAGACCATAAGGCCTACACTAGGCAGAGGACCGTCACCACAACGGAATTCGCTCGAAGACCTAATCACTGAACAAAAGAATGAAAGAGACTGCAAGAGACCATACGGCCTACACTAGGCAGTTCCATGTCCATGACCACCTGTCATCCCCATCCATAAATTTGTCTAACCGTTTCTTAAAACAACCGATAGTTTCAGCGCTCACTACCCGTACCCATGTAATGGTGGCATGGAATATTCTTTGTGTGTTGTACATACGTATTTGTAACATTGTTTGTTATTATTGTGAGATATACATTATATATTATACATTATTGTGAGAACCAAGTGTTCATTTTGAGCGTGGATGTTTCCCGCCAAGTCTGAGCGTGGTCGCGTCGCTTAGCGTCAGTCTTGATCTTGCTTACGAAGCGACCACACGCTCGTTTTTGCAGTGCTTGTAATTAATACAATATTCATCATTATTGCATTATTTGACTGTTTCATTGCCCACCCCGATACACCCTCACATGGGGGGGGGGGGCTACATATGCCCCCCCTAGGGCGGCATATTTAGGGGCGGCAGCAATTCTAGTCTGGACATGCCGTCCACAAGGCTGACAAAATAATGATCATAGAAAAAGTCAAAGGAGCCCTGAATATTTTACCGCAATATACGAATTTTGCGTTAGAATAAACAGAATATGAATGGCAGGTATTACAGCATCTTCTTGCTTATGTGTTAAAACCTTTGTTCCACTTGAACACCTATTAGATCACCCCGCGCTCTCCAGCATCTATTATAAAAATTATGGTTTAACAAATTCATTTACAAACGTTCGAGGACTTACTGGTCGCAGTTTTTAATCTAGTTGGGTTCTCAGTGATATTTGAAATTAGAAGATTAAGGCCTATAGCCAAGACACCCGTTAGGTATCAGGCCTCTGCGTTGTCTCTGACGACTATTAGTGTGGACTATATTCTGGGCGTCTCTTACGAGTTCGAAATGCTCAAAAGGCCACTGATTAATATTAACTTTTTAAGTAAATTCTCAAAAGTTCAATCCCCGATTTATTAAACCAATATCTATTACATAAAAGGAGATTTAACGAGCAAATAAAACAGAAGGGGGAGTTAAATTGTATCTTATTTAAAGTTATAGGCGCGGTTTGAAGCTTCAGGAAATGCTCCTGCTTCTAAAGATGTAAACAACACCTTGAGGGAAAGTTTCCCGTACGAAAAGGTAGGCACTAATAAAGATTCCCAAAAAAATCCTAATCGTGTCACATAAACACAAACCTGGGGTGTAGCATACCCCAATTTTGGATCAAGAAAAATCCATTTCCGTTCAAAAAAAATTATTTCTGAAAAAAATCAACAAAAAGTTCAATCCTTCCTCTTTCTTTTAATGATTATACTTTCTTGAATAACTGAATTTTTTCTGGTACTAAACATTAATAATACAAAATTATTGAAAATTCAAGTTTTTCCTGAAAAATCCAAAATAAAAATTTCCCAAAAATAAAAGTTCCATAATTAAACAAAAAGGCTTCCTGCCATGGCGAAATGGGTCCTCTTGCCTTCCCCTCACCAGCCCTCAGCTCTCTGGCACCACATCTCACTGTAATACAGATTGACAAAAAAGGGTCAAAATTTAACACAGTAAAATTACAATATTTTAACTTTATGTTATGTTATCACTCATCACTCCTCTGAATACATCCTAACTTATGCTTAGAGTGTGTATTACAGATGTATGATGACATAGCAACATATATATATGTGTGTGTGTACTTACCACCTCCTCAAGACACTTGGTACATGTAGGGTAGAAATGGGATTGGCACGCAGGTCGTTGACATTTCACGCACCTGACGCGTGTCTTCCGGTCTGTGGAGCGGGGGCACTCAGCACAGCGTACTTGGGGGTACTTGCATTCAGCAACTACTTGGCCAGGTGGGTACTGTGTGTTGGCAACTGATGGGAGATCACAGACAGTAGATATCAGTCTTCTAAGGGGCCGTGGGAGATTGGCAATCGACAGCCTCTTCTGAGCCCATGGCCGAATAAATGTTCTTGTAAGGTCTAGCATGAAGCGACGGCGTTTTGGAGGTTTGGTACCTCCTGTTTTTTCTAGATTTGATTTGTGTACTACCATGGCATTGATAGTTGCTGCATTCAGCATCCAGAAAAACATACAAAGGGGCCATCTTCTAGTTCTCCTGTGGCATGTGTACAATGCACACATTTCGTCAAAAGCGTCAACCCCACCTTTGGTGCTGTTATAATATTCTATTATCTCTGGCTTTCCTTTCTCATTTATTGTTGGCTGGCTATGCACAGATGAGAGTAAGAGAACCAACTTCTTTTTACCTGTGGCTTTCCCATCAGGCACATATGAAACTAGGGTCATGTCTTTTGTGAAGAGAAAGGCACTTGAAGCATGGTCACGATTGTCTTTGCTCTTTATCTGAGGTGGAAGTTCTCGCTTGTTTGCCTTTAGTGTTCCAACAAGGGTCACGCCACAGTTCTCCAGAATATCAGTGACTAGAGCTACAGAAGTGAACCAATTATCTGTTGTCACATTTCTGTTTGTGTGGTGATATGGCTTTGTAAGATCCTTGGTAAAATAATGTCCCAGTCCTACTCCAGCTGTGGGCCGTGTCGAATCCTTTCCTAGGTATGGCATGCATCCTAATAGGTATTTGGTCTTGCAATCATTAATGAGGACCATCTTTATGCCATGTTTGGCTGGCTTGCTGGGAATATACATTTTGAATGGGCATCTTCCACGAAATGCAACCAGCTGCTCATCAATACAGAGATCTTCATGGGGTGTGTTGTGGGTTTGACACTTTTCCATAAGTTTATCAAACAGTTCCCTGCAAGGTGCAAATTTGTCGGTCTCTTTTCTTGTCTGTCTTGTCTGTGGATCGTCAAAGCGTAAACAGTATAGTAGAAATTGAAAACGGGCCTGCGACATAGCAGCACGGTACAATGGCGCACCGATGTCAGTAGACCACATGTCGCAGGTTGACATATGGCCATCCTTCTGGCATCCAGAAAATATTAGCAACCCAATGAGTGCCCGAAGTTCCTCCCGTTCCAGACTTTTATGTGTTATTGATTTCTTGGCGTATTTATTGGCTTCAATCTCAATCCTCTTATTTGTCCACTGACAGATTATATCCAAAAATGAATCCTCTATGAACAAGTTGAAGCACTTCTCCGGGGAATCACAAGCTTTTGCTTCGGCACTTGGTCCGGGGTTACCAGTAACAATGTTCCTGGCTAGCCGATGTTTGCTACTGGACTGTGGGCGAGTTGACCATCTGAACCCACTCTTGCTTTCCAGAGTAGTAATATCAAATTGTACTAATGATGGACTATCAACTTGAGCTCGTTGCCTACGTTTCCCACCACCACTGGTTGCAGAGGAAGAAGGGGTAGCATTAGAAGAGTTAGCTGCAGCGGTCGTGTCCACGTTGGAAGCAGCATCATTAGGTGCAGCTATAGGTGAAGGAGAAGTTACATCAGCTGAAGTGGAAGGAATACTATCTAGAAAGTTCCCAGGGTGTGGTCCAGCAATAGTGCATTTTCTTTTCTTTGGGGTTGATGTGCGAGTTGTTTTCTTGCCGGTTTGCTTCCTTTTTTTCTTCTTACCCTTCTCAATTTCAACATCCTTATCCTCATCACTATCATACAACAAGTCTACCTCTACTTCAGCAACATCACTATCATACAGCAAGTCTACCCCTACTTCAGCAACATCTACGTTGAAGTCTTCATTTTCAGCCTCAGAATCCTCACTTAAGTTTGACAAGGTACCAGTCACATTCATCATATGTGATAGTTTCTCATTAGTTAAGATTTTCTTTGACATTTTCACTGCTTTTGTCTGACTTTTTTATATATATAATTCTATGTTATTCATGAAAATATAACCTGGAACAATTTTTTATGCCTGTAAAACAATAAAGAAAATTAGAACTTACTGACCTAAAAACACATATAGAGGGTACCTTGCACCCCAGTAATTCATAGGAAAACACTTATTTGGGGTGGTGTGCACCCCAACATATCGTAAAGTGGGGTCTGATGCACCCCATTATCTCACCAAAGTACATACTCGGGGTGGTATGCACCCCAACATATCGTAAAGTGGGGTTTTATGCACCCCATTATCTCACCAAAATACATACTCGGGGTGGTATGCACCCCAAACATATATAAAAAATATTGTAAATAAAACACTTAAATGGGGTGTGCTACACCGAAAACAAGAATAACAACAACAACAATAGGAGCACAGGACACTCACGTAGGTCACCTCCTAGGGCAACCTCTGCACTAAACCGACAGTGACGGTTGAAGTGCTTGCAGCCGTTATGGCAGAGTTGCCAATGTTTTTTTTTTTTTTTTTGTGGGGTGTATATAACACCGTTTTCGTGTTTAAGGGTTAAATAGCTAACAATTACCACGCTATATTCTATCCTGGCTAGCTCTATTTCCCTCCACGACACGGGTTCAGGTTTTCCTTATTTGCCATAAACCCCGCTTCGAGGTTTTGCTGAGATCGACAGAATATTCATGCATTGTCAGTCTTCCCTCCCACTAACAACTCTATTCTTACAACTAATGCGTGAAGATGGTGGTCGCTGAAAAAAAAACTATCCAAGAGAAAGCATTGACGACGTAATGAATATCAATTACACCACACTGATAGACTACCCCTCCCCCTCCAAAAAAAAAAAAAAAAAACTCTTTCCAAACTACCGAAGTAAATCCCCTCCATTCACAATGCCCATCTGAGCATCCGCAGACTGAAGGTGCAAATAGAAACTCATTCTATCCAATACCACCTAAATACGCCTCTTAGGTCTCGCAGTGCCTCCACGAAACCCAGCAGGAATGAATAAGCTACTTGTCAAATTTAGACTTGCCCATTTAATATTATTTACTAATTTACCTGTTTGTTTATTATTCAATTTTACCTGTTTGATTTATTTATTGTCGTTTGTATTTTCTAAAATTTTGTCTATTTGTCTATAATTTTTTCGCATCCCACCTAGTTATGGACCCAAAGGTCTCCTATCGACATACTCCTCCATTGAAATCTTTGTAACACTTCCCTCTGTCAAATACGAAAGCTAAGCACACTGAAAAAACTTTCACTTGCAACAACCAACTCTTCTTTTATCACCCCTCCTCCCCAAAGGCGCACGACCTGAAACAACCACAATACTACACTAAACAAAACAATAGTACGCTCCTTTATTTAATGGAACTCATCCCATTTCATGGAAACGACATCTTATTAGTTAGGCACTTTAGTGATTTCCAGTTGGAAACTAGTCTCAATTAAAAAACGCTGATTACTCTTAAATTCTATTATTCCACCGTTCTACTTGCTATATTTACTCATTACCATCTCTATAACAGTGTAGTTCGCGCTGAAACAATTGGTTGTTGTGATAGATCTCTTTATAGATAGAAATGAAGGGTGGTAAGGGACATGGAACTGCATAGTATAGGCCTTATGGTCTCTTCCAGTCTCCTCCATTCATATACTATGCTCTGTATGACTATCCCAGCCCCACCAGTGCAATTTTGTCCGCAAGGATAAAAAAAAGTATTACTGACAAAATACTCAAGGAATATTATATTCAAGTGAAGTTGCAGAAAACGAGACTAGAAAATTAGAAACGAGACCACAATATCTATACGAAAATTAAGAGACGGAAATAGAGGAAAATAGGTCTCCTATACATAACGTGTAAACGCAATTAGGTAAAATTCATGGCCTATTTTATGAAAGCTGAATATATTTAAAAACAGTAGCAACACAAATCAAGTAATCTAAAATGACGTTTTTAATAGCATACAGGAGAATAACTAAATGAATAGCTGATATGTGAGTCAGTCGCCAATTTCCTCAGTTGAAATAGGAATCACTTTAGGGGAGGCCATTAGCAGCAGAGGTAACAGATGTAAACAAAAATGGCGTCAATTATCAAAGATAGTGAAGCAAATTTTTTCAGTTTCTCGACATCACATTCCTGTATAGACTACTATTCCTTCATGGACTTGTATTACAGCAGTCTGAATATAAAGAGTCCTAGCTACACAATTTTGATAAAAACAAACATATCTGAGGACATGTAAGTTATGGGCAAGAATAGACTTACGTCCATCTCATTTTAAACAACTTTACACATTTTTCTTAGAAGAGTACAATAATTGTTGACTGTAAACAAAATGGAATGATGGCATAGCACACAGAAACCTCAGGAAACCCACATAAGTAGACTGGGATATATGTAGCCCATGTAAAAGAGGATTGTCTGTTGAGTAGTGAGGGAGAGGGGAAGAGATATGTATGAGTGGAGTTTGTAGATGTATGATAGGCTGATGTACCCTGAGAGGATATTTTCTTGTCTACTGTATAAATATTGAAGTGAATGAGGAGGGTTACCATATAATGAAGCAGTGGAAGTAAAGTAAGCTTTGATATGATGTACAGTTAACTGTATAAAGGTGTTTAATGTAATTATGATTATCATACTTATCCATACATGTATATTCTTTATTGCAAGATGATTTATCAACATATTGTTCTGTACTTATATTTCTTGCTCTACATTTTCAGAAATATCTGCTGTGGAGACAATAAGTTAATAAATGGACATATGAATGGAAACATTTGAAATGAAACAAATATCTACAATACAGGGAATATATCCATAATATCTTTACAAAGTTGTCAGTCTAATATATGCTACTGCAATCAAGAAACAGTTGCAAAACCTGTGCATATGGGTGAAATTAAGAAACAGAAAGTTTGAAATCTGACAAGATGGCTGACGTGTGCAAAGAGCCTCAGAAAGAATTAGTTCATAATTCTACACTTTTTCAAGCAGAAGATCCGAACATGCTTCTTCAGACACAAGAAGAAAAAGCTTTCAAATGTCCATTTTGTAGTTTATGGTGTGCACACACAGATTATTTGAGACTACACATTCGAGCCCACACAGCTGAAAAAATTCAGGAGAATATCAGTACTAATTCTACATCTCTTGAAAGAGAAAATTTGAAGATGCACCTTCAGACATTTGAAAAGCCTTTGAAATGCCCACATTGCAACTCATGGTTTACGCATGCAGGTTATCTGAGACTGCACATTCAAGCCCACAAAGCTGAGAAGGCTCTCAGAGATTTTATTCTTAATTCTACATCTCTTCAAACTGAAAGTCTGAATATTCATGTGCAGACCCACTCAGCAGAAAAATCTTTCAAGTGCCCTCTATGTAGTTCTTCATTTACTCATGCAGGTTATCTGAGAATGCATATTCGCTCCCACACAAGTGAGAAAACTCACAAATGTTCATTTTGCGAATCTACTTTTTCTCGGGCAGCAGTTTTGAAAGAACATCTTCGAACGCACACGGGGGAAAAGCCTCATAAATGTTCGCTTTGTGATTCTGCTTTCGCCCACGCTTGCGCTCTCCGACAGCATCTTCGGACTCACACCGGCGAAAAACCTTACAAGTGCTCGGTTTGCAATTCCGCGTTTGCACAGTCGGGACATCTCAAAGTTCACCTTCGAAAGCATACAGGGGAAAAACCATATAAATGTACACTTTGTGATTCCGCGTTTTCTCAGGCCGGCAATCTACAGAGCCATCTTCTGATCCATTCTGGTCAAAAACCTTACAAATGTCCAATTTGTCATTACGCATTTTCTCGACCAAGTGACGTGAAAAGACATCTTCAAACACACGATAACGAAACATCTTACTCTTGTTCAGTTTGTAATGCAAAGTTTTCTAGGGCAGGGACTCTGAAAATGCACCATCGTACCCATACGGGTGAAAAACCGTATAAATGTTCTTTCTGTAACTCGGCATTTGTTCGTTCAAGTTACCTGAGGGAACATCTCCGTACACACACAGGAGAAAAGCCGCACAAATGTTCGAAATGTATTGCTGCATTTTCACAATTGGGCAGTCTAAATAGGCACCTGAAGACCCATGTTGATGAAGAATCTTAGAAGTATTCATGCGGTAATTATTCATTTTCTCATTTTCACAATTGGGCAGTCTAAATAGGCACCTTAAGACCCATGTTGATGAAAAATCTTAGAAGTATTCATGCGATAATTATTCATTTTCTCTTTTTCATGTGTACTGATGAAAAAAATCACAAGGGTAAAACTTGTTCTGTAGTATTTATAAAGCAATAAAAGACATATTTGTTTGCTGCACAAAGTGTAGTTCAAAATTTTCTTATTTAGATTGTAGTTACAAGGACATATAAATTCTGTAAGACTGCAAAATACACATGTGGTCTTTTATTTTTCAGGCATTTTGAAAATGCTTGCAAGAGAAACACTAGATATTGATGCCACACATGGTGACTCAGTGAACATTGACTTGAGATCTGAAATATGCAAAAAACACATTGTTATAGACAGGGTTAGCTATTGAGTATAAAAAGTAAATTTTGCTTTTTAAATGTAATATACAGCATATTAGGCTATAGGGTAGGTTATTAAATGAGTATAGTTCATTTACAACCTTATGTTGATTGCACATTGTGTTTGTTATACAGATACTTGGTGCATATGTAGATTAAGACAAAGATTTGCTAAATAAGTCTTTTTTTAACCTATTAGATATTCAATTGTATTAGTTTTTGCTAGAAAAAGTGTAGACATTGCATGAAAATATGGGAAGCATGTTTTTCAGGTTGAAAAAGTATATGAGCCATTTCCAGATAAATTTATTTTGATTGAAGTAATTATATCCAGGTTATTAAAGAACAAAAATATATTAATTCATGAAGTAATATTTTTTTTTTCCAAAGGTTTAACATTTTTTTTTTTGACAGAATTCAGGAAAGAACTGGACCAACAATCAAAATGGCCATTTCAAATATCCAACTGGGAAAAAAGTTATGGGTAATTTTTTTATGCATGTAAAAAAAAAGAAAATGGAAGGCAGAGCCAGCAATACTGAGACGAGTAATTACAATCCAAATTTTGTCAATAGCTTTTCCAGCTAGGGTCAATACATGCTTCCAAGAATTATATTAGTCTTTAAATCAAACTGAGATGGTTGTATTACAAGGTGATTTGCTGTGACTTGTTCATTCAATGTGTTGTCCCAGGTCTCTCTACATAGGGACTTAGCTCTCAGACAGCTGGCAACACCCACTGGATTGACTCAAGTCATTTATGTTTAGGCAAGATTAGAGTAGTGAAATGTAACATGATGTGTTTGGTGTCTCATATGATGATTGCGCCTGGAGCGAGTTGTATCTGTAACTAAGCCTATTCTGTATTGATATTGTTTTAGAGCTTGGTGGTGTTGTCGTATGGTTCTTGCTTGTTAGTGAGATTTCTCTCTAACTGATGTCTGGAGTGGAGCAGATGTTTTGGTGGTTGATCTTGGAGTGCTTGTTTTGAAAACTGAGTGTGTTTTTGTATGCATGATTTGTGTGGTGGTAGTTGGTTGTAGATTTTTTATTAATTTATTAATTCATCTATTTATCTTCATATGTAGGGTTGACTCTAACTTCAAGTTCTCCAGTGATTATTATTGGAAAGCGGTGTACTGGGAAATCATGGACAGTTTCCCATGTTTGTGGTTGGAGAGAGGGTGAGCACATTGTTATGTACTCGCATCGAGAGCCATAATTTGATTCATGACTCACAGGATGGTTTCATCAAGAGTAAGTCATGTGTGACTAATCTTCTATCTTTTTACACTAAAGTATATATGGCATCAGATAACAATGATAGTTACAATGTTATTTATCTTGACTTTAGCAAAGCGTTCAACAAGGTACCCCACACCAGCGAATACTAGATAAAATCAAAGCCCATGGCATAGGAGGAAAAGTATTAGAATGGATTAGAGCTTGTATCAGTGACAGAAAACAGCAGGTCACCATAAAGGGTGTAAAATCCAAGTGTGGGAGTGTTTCTAGTGGAGTTCCCCAGGGCTCAGGTTTGGGTCCCTTATTGTTCATTATGTACATAAATAACTTGGACAATGGGATTAATAGTGATGTTAGTAAGTTTGCAGACAACACTAAAGTAAGACACCTAATTAGTTCAAGAGATGTCACCAAAATTCTGCAGGATTATCTTAACAAATTATTCACATGGTTGGTAGAATGGCAAATGGACTTCAATATCTAAAAGTGCAGTGTGTTAAATGTAGGAGTATACAACCCCAAAAGCAGATATAGCTAAGATAATACATTTTTAGAGAAAACTGAGTGCGAGACTTGGGAGTTCTAGCAACTCCTGACCTTAAATCCAGGAAAAGGTGCATTAGTGCCAGGAATAAAACTAACAGAGCATTAGGTTTCATTGCTAGGACTATTATGAAGAGAAGTGCAAAGGTGATTATCAAACTCTATCTAGTGTTAGACCTAGCCTTGATTATGTGGTACACTTTTGGTCTCCATCCTATAGAATGGACATCAAGTCACTAGAATCAGTACAGAGGAGAATGACCAAAATGATACATGGATTAAAAAAATTACCTTATGAAGAGAGGCTTAGACACCATAACTTACACTCTGGAAAGACACAGAGTGCAGGGTGATCTAATAGAGGTGTTCAAGTGGATCAAAGGGTGACACAAACATGGTCATCATATCATGACAACAGGGCAAGACTTGTGGTCATGGAACTGCCTAGTGTAGGCCTTATGGTCTCTTGCAGTCTCCTTCATTCTTGTGTTCTTATGTCTAGGGATGTTTGTTGGAAAGGTTGTCCAGTGGCGTTTTAGCTGAAGTTTCATATACCTATTTAGGTCTGGGAGTTGTTCTAGTATATTTTTTACTCATTTGTTTGCTGTTTGTGTGAGTATCCATATTGGACAATAAGTATTCATGTCACCTGTCATTATATGATTTATTAGTGTACTGAGAGTTTGGATTTGAGGGGTGTAACTCTATGGGGTAGATGAGGGGGGTTGTATGTAGAGGTTTGTGTTTCTGTAACTTGTTTTTGTGTTTGGATTGTGATTGTTTCTGCTGATGTGGTGCCTGTTAGTGGTTGTCTAGTTTCTTTTGTTTTCTTGAAGAAGGGGTATGCTATAGTTTATTAATGTTAAAGCTCCACATTTGTGCTTGGTGTTTTCTTTCCTGATTGTTGGGTATTAAACGTATATAGGGTAGTATGGATTCAGGTATTAATTTTTGCTTTGTAATTGTTTTTGTTATGCTGCATATCTGCATATTTTATGTTGATATTAATTTGTAATATTTGTTGATATTAATTTGTACTATTTGATTTTTTTTGTTGGAAGCATTTTTGGGTGTATGTATAGAGGTCTGTTGGCTACAGGTCAATTTCCTATTTACTAGTTTTGTGTTTGTGAGTGTGGTGCATGTGAGTTTTTGTCCTATTTACTACAATTAGGTAAACACAAAATTTCAAAATCTTGGAAATGGGCCAAAGCAAAAAAGAGATCATTATGGAGTCATAAGATTGGCAATAAAAGAGGGAAAGGGTTTTGGAAAATTATTTAGGTATGGTCTTTTACTAAAAAATCACAATCTTTTTAATACACATCCCAGGTCTGTCTTGCAGCAGAACCATGTTTAAGAAACTAGTATATAGAAATGCAAATAAACAGAATAATGGGGATTTACATAAACTAGTGATGAACATATGAGTGGGACAATGGTGGTGTGGCCACCACATAACAAAGGATACTGTATTAGAAAAATAGTGAATAGAGAGGGCAGTAACTAGAATGATCCCCAGTCTATCCTAATAAGACATATGAGAAGCTGGATAAATTAGGATTACCTTATTTAGAGGAGAAAAAAAAGAGTCAATATGATAGTTATCTTCAGAATGGATAAACATACAAAAATTGACAGAAAGAATCTATTAGTATGTGATAAAGGAACATGAAAAGGGGATAGTAAGTGCTTAAAGAATACAAATTACTCAGAAATACAAGTAAGCAATGGCTTCCACATTGATGTTTAAATTTGTACAACAGAATAAATATTACAAACCAAAAGCAAACAAATCTAAGATTTTTTTTTTATATAAATGGGGATATAGAGATGGGACCCCATGAGCATAGTTCTAATCCTGTATGCTACAACAGTGTAAATACAATTAGGTAAATATTAGGAGAGAATTGAAACTGTTATGAGACATAAGTATCTTGAGATGATTGCCAAGAGAAGGCTGTGTGAGGGAATCGAAGGGAGACTAAACATATATATATACATATATATATAATATTAATGATAGAATACTTGAAAAATATGGTAAATGTTACAAAAATTGATAGAGTGAGTAATAAAAAGGAGTAGAGAGCAAAAGTGGAAACAGTTCTCAGATAGGAAATATTGAAGTGGGTTGAGACTAGTAAAAAGTGTGGAAAGTAGAAGTGGATAGAGTGAATTTGAGAGGAAGACTGAGAATGAGGTGAATGGACAGATTGAAGGAGGCATTAGATGAAAAAGGAATATCTGTTGAGCAAGGGAGAGGGTAATAAGTAGGAGTGAATGGTGGGTATGCATGCTTGAAGAAATTATTCTTTCTACCAATCAGGAAATCCTCCATCCATTTTAGTAGGTTCCCTTGTATCCCTCCTATATGTATATATGTATGTATTGTATGTATGTGTATATGCATGTTATTGATACTAGTTAGATAATTCCTGTCAAAAGTCGTTCCTGATTCATCAGAGGAAGGATTATAAACTACTGAAGTACATGATAATTATGACGATAAAAGACGTTCCATTGTAATGCTCAGAGGGTTAAGAAGATGAGCTTATGCCAAGAAGCGCGTCGCTGTGGCAGAAATTGTCACCTTTGCCTTATGCACATGAACTATTAGGGCAGGTAATCGATCGTTGCCGGGAATCGGAGCGATGATGATGATGATTGATGACGATGATGATAATAATAATGATAATAATAACAATAATAATAATAATAAAATAATAATAATATTAATAATAATAATCATAATTTCATTTGGCATTGAATCAATATACATGAAATGCAAATAATGAAAAAACACATAGTTCGAAATGACAATTACAAATGCCGAGAATAACACACAAAAAAAAGCATGTAAGCTTATTTCCATTGTGGCAGATTGTGCTTTCCTGTATTCACCAAAGAAGTAAGGGAGTCGAAACCAACGCGCTTCCGATTACGACACGAGCGAAGGATAAGTGTAATTAGCAAGGAAGTTGACTAAAGTAGACGGAAACTTGATATCGTAGTAGTTTTAGTTCGGAACAACGGCAGGACAAATGAAAATCAACACAAAATATCTAATCTCGTTCTTTTGGTAATTAGCCACAAGGTGCGACACTAGAAGTGTCACATGAGAAATATAGGTGAAGCTCGGACTAAGGCCACAGCTTAGTGGAGCTTATGGTTGTAGCTGGACGTGGAGCCTAACGTCAGCGAGGCGGTAGCAGATGATGACGGCGAGGCTCGATGGGACGGCTAGAAGACTGGACGAGATGTTGTGTGCGCTGGTCGGTACTTTTCTGAATTCTGAATTCCTAGGAAAGACCACCCGCTTGCGCGGGATCGGTTTTTGTGGGAGGGGAAGAATGTCTGTAAGAAAATGAAAAGATAGTAGTGTATAAAAGAGGGCTATTGCCACCGGGCGAATTAGCGAGCGATTAGGGGCTGCTGGTGGTCATGGCTCGGGAGAAATGGACTGGGAGCTTGGACGGCGGTGCCGACGCCGGGATTAAAAACAGATTACAATCACCAAAAGTTCAGAAAATGGTAGGAGGCGTAGTTGGAAAGGTGGAAAAACTGAAAAATCTTTAGTGGGAGGTAAACTGAAATGAGATGTAGTATAAGAGAAAGTTCGAAAGGAAGCGAATTTTAGCCGAAGAAAAAGTAAGTGTAGATGTTTGTGCGTGGGTCGTGGCTATGTTCGTGAGAGGTGTGTGTGTGTATCTTACGGGAAGTGAGTAGAGTTCACTTCCCGCGTGTAGAGCGCGTTCCTGATTAGCCCCAGGTAAGGCATGAGCTCTCCTGCTTTTCCCCAGGATGGGCTTGAGTTGTGTATGCTTGTAGCCTGTCAGTTATTGGGCTACATGCAATATTATTATTACTATTATTATTTCATCATTATTGCTATCACCAGTCAAAGCTGGTGAAGGGGTGTATTATCAATAGGTACGGTAATACACGTCTTATCGTGTACACCGCACGTGGGACGGGCGCAGCTGACAAATAATCTGTACGGTGTGGTCTAGGTGTAATGTGTTGTATCAGATGTTTGTGTCTGTCGTGCAGTTTTTCTAGGTGTCTTGAGTGAAGTTTGTGTTTGTTTTGGTTGAGTGGACGGATGTTGGAAATTCGGTGTAGAGACTCAGTGGTGCTGAAGTCGCTCCATCGCGAACCCGTGATGAACTTGACAGCGGCATTCTGAACCTTCTGATGCTCGTAGTTATTAGTGGGACATGTCAGCTGGCTTAGTCCCGGGGACTGGCACAGAATCGGTCTGACGAGGACTAGGTACAATCGACGTTTGGTGGTCAGTGTTGCAGTTTTGAAGCGTCTTAGCTTTCCCAGCACAGCCCTAGCTTTCACTCCCTGCTTGGGGAAGTGTGGGGTCCAGGTAAGGCCACTATCAAGTGTGCTACCCAGCACACAGGTACTGTTCTGCCCATCTCGGCGAAACGCCGACCTTTTAAAGGAGGCTGGCGGGGACGTGAGGAGCTCTCCAAGTTCCTGATTGGCTGACCGCTGGCTGGCTGGGACACCCTTGCAAACTACGCTTGCCAACTACGGGAACTTGGAAAGGCTAGCTCCGAAGATTTCTTTGATCAGTGTGTGACGGGTCGTAGGATGCATCACGTCACTACAATATATCTAATTGATCATGTATCTAACAAGGATTTATTAGACCATATAATGAAGTAAAATTAGGTGCATTTAGGTTGTACAATTCAGGTGCAATGTAAGATATATATATATGTA